>NC_060275.1:61474059-61773128 GCF_021613505.1 Equus quagga | reverse complement strand
CAGTACATAGTTGTGTATTCTTCGTTGTGGGTCCTTCTAGTTGTGGCATGTGGGACGCTGCCTCAGCGTGGTCTGATGAGCAGTGCCATGTCCGCGCCCAGGATTCGAACCAACGAAACACTGGGCCGCCTGCAGCGGAGCGCGCGAACTTAACCACTCGGCCACGGGGCCAGCCCCGAAGCTGTTTTTTTTTTTTAAAAAAAGCACAGAGGCAAATGGTAGAGGGCAAAAATGAGCACTGTTTTTGCTTTTAATGCTAGCTCTGTAACTTTCTGTTGTGTAACTGTGGCCAAGTTTCTTAACTGCTCTGAGCTACAGCTTCCTTGCCTATAAAAATGGGTTCTTTCTAGTCACTACGGGTGAAAGCTAAAATGGTACATTTTTTTTAATGAATCCAATCAAGGGTAATTGTCATCATCATCATCATCTCATTACCAGTCACGCGTAGGAATCAATTCAACTGTGTAATTTACCCTCCACTTTGCTGGCGGTCCCACAGTTGACATACGTTCCCTGCTGGTCAATATCCATTTTAACTGCAGTGACTGAGATTTGATGGGGTCACAGAAGTCTTGGAGCAGATGCAACCTATTCAGGAGATTCTCGTATGTGCAAGTCTATTTGCCAGTTTTTGAAGTGGAAAGAACACTGACATTTACAAAGCTAACTGAAGGATTTGCTTGCTCTGTGAGACGATGCATGCAAAAGCCTTCTGAGCATCTCCTAAGTGCTAAACAGACTGACTGCTATTTACTGTGATCTGCATGTGACTTTAAACTGAGTCTTATTTCTTCTTTCATCAAATGCTCAATTAACCTCTCGAATGTCATATCTTCACTCCAACACTGCCATCTTTATGCCCTATCTCCCTCCACTTGCGATTCCTAATTTTGCTTTATACCCAGGCACTTATCCCTGCCTGGCATTACATTACAGCTGTGCTTGTTTGTTTAGTGTCTGCCTGCAAGCAGGGACCCTGATCATCTTGTTCAAGTACATGTTCCTAGGTCCTAGAAAACTGCCTGACACATAGTAGGTGCTTGATAAATATTTGGTGAACAAAAGAATCTATAGAGAATTATATCGCCAAACTGCTAAACAATGGTAATAGTTCCACTAGGTATAAATATTCCACCAAAAAAAAAATCAACTGCAAGCACAAAAATGAATCAAGTACTTACCTTTGTGTAAGTCAGAATGGAGATCATCCTTAATACAGACAGAACTGAGGGACCCCAAAGGGTCACAGTGACAGGGATGGCAAGGGTCATCCTCATAAGGAGATACCTGAAAGGCAGAGATTGCCCTGGACTATCTGACTGGCAATAACAGCAGGATTAGCAATAATATCAACAATAATACCAAGGACAAGGCATCGAATTTTTATCCAAGATGTGACTATTACAATGATTTTGTGTACTCTGGGGGTGTAGGCCTCAGGAAGATAAGGTGAGCTCAAGCCAGAAAACCCTAAATGTCTTTTTGATGGTAACAGCAGCTAGTATCATCCTTTCCCATTATCACCGCTACCTGGCCCCGCTCACCATCTTTCTCAGAGCCATAGAGAAGCATCACCTCTGACCAGACCACCACAAGGAGCTGTGTGACAACTACATATCAAGTCAATTGAGGACTGACTGAGCACTTCCTATGAGCAAGATACAGCTGCTTTAGGTATTGACTGACTCTTCGTATCAACAGTTCATATTATTAAACTCTAAGATTACACAGCCAACGGGCCCTGGATTCAAGTTAAATAACGACGAGTGACTAACCCGCTCTGAGCAAGGAAACAGGGAAGACAAAGGAGGATATCGATATCTGAAGAACACTACTAGCACAGTAATAGAAATGCACAATGAGTAATAGTAATAGTAAGAGGAAATGAGTCTCCAACACTGAGGATGACACTTGGCGAAGTCTCTTTTCCACCCTAGGAAGACAATGAAGCTCAGATATGGCGAAGAAACACTCTTACTTTGTGTGGTCTATAATATCCATCAATACAGGTTTCACAATTGATTCCCATGGTGTTCTGCAGGCAATTTATGCAAACCCCTCCTCCTTTGAACTGTCCAGCCGTATTCAAACTTCTCTTCTGATTTGCAACACTTTCATCATAGTAACAGTCTTTGGCTTTATTGTGACAATTACATTCTAGGAGAATATTTTAACATCTCAATTAATATACATTTATGTCCTATATAAAGAAATCCTTCCCCCCCTAAGTTTCTATGACTATACATTAAATGAAAATCACAGAATAAGTAATTTTAATAGGATACGGACAATCTTATGGAGGGCAATTGGGAATAGCTACCAGAATTATAAATCTGCATACCCATTTGACTCATCAATCTATCTTCTGGGATTATATATTGCACAAAACACTTTCAATGACATGTACACGGTTAATTATTGTACCACTGCTTGTGTTAACAAAAGGCTGGTAACAACCAATAGGTAGCTGTTTTAATTATGTTACATCCATATAATGGAATCCAGTGCTACTGTTTTTAAAAACAGCATTTCATATTGCTAATATGGAAAGATTTTCTTTCCAGACATATTGTGAAATATGAAAGCCATGCATAGAATGGCACACATAGTACGTACGCTCTGCATATGAACTGTGTAAGGTGTAGGAGCGTGTTACTATATGCTTTACTTACATGAAAACTTTAGGAAGAACATAGGAAATAAGGAAAATGGGGAGGGATGGAGATAGAGTGAAAGTAATACTGTTTACTATATACTTTTATATATTGTTAGATGTTGGAATCTGGTGAATATACTGCCTATTTAAAAATGAAATCCAAGTTAACAAACCATAAATGAATACATCGGAAGGGGAATCTTAGATAAAATAGTGAATCCATAAAGGTACGTTTATTCCTCAATAGTTTAAATTTTATTAAGGTAATCTGAAGCTTTGGAAACTACTGGAATATCTAAGAAAACAAGTTATTTACTAATTATAAATGTCGTTAAGTCACTATAAACTTAAGCATAGTAAGAGGTGAAAAGAACTCTACAGTCTTCCATTTCTCAGTGGACTTACCTTCACATGTGTTACCAGAAGAAACGGTCCCAGGCCTCCAGGGCTGCTGATGGTATCCAGGACAACACGTACTGCAGCCCTCTCCACAGGTGTTATGTTCACACTGACACTGGAGTTTCTAGACAATAAGGAATAGAAAGTGGCACCTGACAATTTACCTGTATATTTTCCTTAATTTTACTTTAAAAAGAACCTATCACAGTCAAATACATAGCAAGACTTTACAATTGAGGATATATGGCTATATCAGAGCAAACTGGCATTTAAGTTTTAGAGAAAAATATATGCATATGACCTGGTTACAAACAGAAATGAGGAGGAATAAAGTGAAACTAAAATATGGGTTAACTGACAAAAACTTTTCAAAAAAGATACATTGACTTAAAGGGTTTGGAAGCTCTCAATAATAACTTTCTTTTTTTTTTTTTTAAAGATTTTATTTTTTCCTTTTTCTCCCCAAAGCCCCCCGGTACATAGTTGTATATTCTTCGTTGTGGGTCCTTCTAGTTGTGGCATGTGGGACGCTGCCTCAGCGTGGTTTGATGAGCAGTGCCATGTCCGCGCCCAGGATTCGAACCAACGAAACACTGGGCCGCCTGCAGCGGAGCGCGCGAACTTAACCACTCGGCCACGGGGCCAGCCCCCAATAATAACTTTCTTGATATTCATCTATATATTTTTCAGCATCAATAAGAGAATAATCCTATTCAAGAGTCAAATTATTACAAAGATTGGGGGAAAAAGAAGTAACTTCATGTAAGTTGTTTTAAAGAAGAGAGGATGCCATCTTATTCATTTAACATTATGCTACTGCTAAAACAGATAAACTTTATTTTATCTTGATTTAGTACCACAAAAATGGAAGAGGGGAAAATATGAGGAGGGGAATCCTTCTTTTAAAAAATGTAAACGTAATTTATAACTACATATGTTTTCACTTGACTGTCTTATTGAGAGAAGAGCTTCAAAATTCATAAGGCCACTAAACTGAACACTTTAAAATAGCTAAAATGGTACATTTTGTTGTGTATATTTTACCACAAAAAATTATAGTAAGGATTTAGTTAGAAATATATTCTCCAAACAAAACAAAATGAAATTGTTTTAAAAAAAGGAAACCAGTTAAATTATCTGAAAATCTTTTTTGCAGCATGATTTTATACCTTTCATCACAGAACTGAATAAGACTGGCCCTGAATTAAAAAGGGCAATGCAAACATTCCAGCTACAGCTTCTATCGCAAAGTCCTAGTAAAATGAAAACAACAAGAACTCACCTTGGCAGTCTCATCCCACGGGCAGCTACTAGCATGGCCATAACAAATGCACATCCCTCCAACAGAAATGTCTTTTATTGAATAGTAATACTAAGGAGAAAGAAAATTACAAGCAAAAATGAAAACCTCTTCTATTTCAGTGAAAAGAAAACGCTGGCACTCCAGCAAATGCTTCAGTTGTTAAAATCTAAAAAATAATCAGATACACGTTTTAAATTATATTTCATGCACAAAGAATTCGTGTCCAATTAAAATAAATAATGTTCAAATTAGCTCATCAACAGAAATCAAAGGAATCTAAAAGAATTTTTCAACTTGGCTGCAACTTAAACCAAGGTAGTCATATCCCAAACTCATGCTACTGGGCCTGGCCCGCTGGCATAGTGGTTAAGTTTGCACACTCTGCTTCAGCAGCCCGGGATTCACAGGTTCGGATCCCAGACCTAGCACTGCTCGTCAAGCCATGCTGTGGTGGCGTCCCACATAAAATAGAAGAAGACTGGCACAGATGTTAGCTCAGCAACAATCTTCCTCAAGGAAAAAGAGGACGATTAGCAACAGATATTAGCTCAGGGCCAATCTTCCTCACAAAAAACAGAAAAAAAAAAAAAACCCCAAAAGACAAAACCAACTCATGCTACTGAAAACTCTAAAAATATTGCTAAATTGAATACGGCACTATATAAAAAGAATAATAACTCATGACCAAGTAGGATTTATCCCAGAAATTCAAAGTTAATTTAACACACAAAAATCAATAAAAGCAAATCACCACATTGACAGAATAAAGGGGAAAAATCATATGATCATTTCATTAGACGCACAAAAAGCATTTTACAGAATTCAACAGCATTCATTAAAAAACTTCAGCAAACCAGAAGTAGAAGAGAACTTCTTCACAGTAATAAAGAACATCCATGGGAAAAATCTAGAGCTAACAGTGAAAGATTAAGTGCTTTCCTCTTAAAATCTGCTTACTCCATTTCTAGTCAACCTTCTGTGGAGTTCAATAATGCAAGAGAAAAGAAATCAAAGGCGTGCAGAGTACACAGGAAGACTGTCATTATTTGTAGAAGAAATGATATTGTTACACAGAAAATCTACCAAAAAACTACAAGGAATAATATGTGAATTTGGCAATGTCTCAACATACAAAACCAACAAACAAAAATGAAGTGCATATCTATACACTAGCAATGAACACATGGAAAATGAAATTTAGAAAGCAAACTATTAATGCTAACATTCAAAAACATAAGATATTTAAGAATAAATTGAACAAAAGAAGTACAAATCAACAAATAATAAAATATTGCCATGAGGAATTAAAGGAGAGAGGTAAGTAGAGAGATACAGAACGCTCATGGATTGGAGGATCCAATATTGTCAAAATGTCTTTCAAGATTCTTCCTAAATTGATCTGTAGAATAAATGGAAGCCCAATGAAAATCTTAGCAGGATTTTTTTTGCGGGAGGGGGCAAAAATTAACAAATTGATTCTAAAACTTATAAGGAAACAGAATGAACTTAGAATAGCCAAAACAATCTTGAAAAAGAACTCAGTTGGACTATGATGGTGCCTGACTTCAAGACTTAGCATAAAGCTACAGTAATTGAGAAAGTTTTCTGTTGGCATAAGGATAGAGAAACAGATCAATGGAGTAGTACAGAGGGCAGAAACAGACCCACAGTAATAAGGTCAAATAATTTTCAAAGGGGCGCCAAAACCATTTAAAGAGAGAAAGGAAAATGTTTTCAACAAATGGTGCTGCAACCATTGTAAACGCACACGGGGAAAAAAGAACCTTGACCTCTACCTCACGTAAAATACAAAAATTAATTCGAAATGAATAATAGATACAAAAGTTAAAATAGAAAGCTACTAAAAGAAATCATTGGATATTATTATTATAAGCATTGGATAAGCAAATATTTTTCAAAGAGGACATAAAAAGCATTAATTATAAAGGAAAAACAATAAATTGTACTTCATCAAAATTAAAACCTCTGCTCATCAGGGCCGGCCCGGTGCCACAGTGGTTAAGTACACACGTTCTGCTTCTCGGCGGCCCGGGGTTCGCCGGTTCGGATCCCAGGTGAAGACATGGTACCACTTGGCAAAAGCCATGCTGTGGTAGGCGTCCCACATATAAAGCAGAGGAAGATGGGCACAGATGTTAGCTCAGGGCCAATCTTCCTCAGCAAAAAGAGGAGGATTGGCAGTAGTTAGCTTAGGGCTAATCTTCCTCAAAAAATAAAAAACAAAACAAAACAAAACAAAAAACCCTCTGTTCATCAAAAGTCATAGTTAGGAAGGTGAATAAGCAAACTCCAGAACAAGAGAAGATATTTGCAAGATAGACATATCTGACAATGGACTTGTACACAAAATATATAAAGATCTTTTATAACTCTGTAATAAGGAGAGAGAGAACCCAATTTCAAAATGGACAAAAAATGTGATCAGATACAAATAAGCACACATTCAGCATTAGGCATCAGGGAAATGCAAATTAATATCACAAGGAGACGCCACTCTATGCACGTTAGAATCACTGACATGAACATGCTGACAACCCAAATACACGAAAGCGTGTGGTGCAACCAGAACTCTATACTCTATATTATAACTCAGTAATTTCAGTCCCACTTTATCCAAGGGATTTGAAAATGTTTGTCCACAGAAGCCTTGTACATTTGTTATACATGTAAAATCTGTATATTTTCCTGATGTAAATTATATCTCAAACTTTAAAATTTTCTTTTAAGTGAAAAAAAACACAAAACCAACCACCGTCACTTGCTGAAGATCAGATGTGGAGCCAGACTAGAATGTGAAGCGCAAAGACCATTGCATCCACTACATAATGGCATTATAGGATGCGGGGGAGGGCACCGGAGGCGCCATGTCAGAACCATGGGAACCTAGTTTAAAAGCGGCATTTTTAAGAAAGCATATATAATGATCTTCAGCAAAATAAGAAAACAGGCCAACCTTAGAGGAAAAGTCTATTTCCTTTAAACAAAATAATTTTCACAATGCTCAGGAGCACTGCCGTGGACTTACTCGTCTGGTAACAATAGGATCGAGGTCCTTAGGGTCACGGCGGCTGAGGGTCATGAGATCAGCGTTGAGGGTTCGAATGCGCTGTAAGCGAAGGCGGATATATTGCGCAGAAGTAAATTCCAACAACTCGGGTGAAAGATCATCAGCACTCGGTCGGCCATTGATTAGTGATGTATGAATCTGAAGATAAAGACACGACAATAAACAAATGTCAATTTTAAGCATGCAAAAATACAGCCTTGGTTCTTTATCTTCAGGACATAATCTTCAAAGACACTATCTAAAATCAAACCAAACAACTAGGTGCTGGTAGAAATCTGTTATTTGTTAACTACTTGTGAACACCATGATCACAAAATATCTTCAGTTAGTTTGAAGTTATCCCTTCCAGTGTCTCAGAGATTCCTGGAAACCTTTTAATGGACCATTTCTCCCAGTGTGGTGAGGATATTTTAATGAGTATCAATAGGCTATGATTTATTTGAAGAAGTTCTAAATGCCATGAATAGTGTGGGGAGGCTGAGAAAAGGTGCCACAAAGCTTTGCAGTACTGCCTTCTTAACCAGTCTCACCTCCTGGAACAGCGCACGACTTGCTGCAGAGTTTCTGCTGGGAAGCGCACTTTGGAGAGTTCTCGCAGTTTTATCTCATCAAGCCAGGTGCTTCTCTAGAGTAGGCTGATCTGATTACACTCGGACTCTAAGGAAGTGTGTATAGTCTGGGCAGGTTGAGCACTGAGCTGGAAGACTTCACGAGCCACCTCCAGTTCTCAACCACACCAAAGAGGAGAATGTCACAGAGAAAACCAGGACCTCTATCTTTTAGAGGCATTTTAGCTCTAATATTTCAATAAAAGTTCTTGCCCCAGTGTCATGGGAAAGATGTTCTCTTTGAGGAGGATCTGATGGAGTTAGTGAATAACAGCAGAGAGAAGACTGAGGAATCTCCTCAAAGGGAAGACATCAGTAAGGTGAAATGTATCAGTTATGACATCAATCATCAGTAGACACCAGTCAATGATACCTTAAACATAGCTAGGTAGTTAGATTACAGATCTCTGTAATCTGCACTAAGAGAGATTTATTTTGAGTGCTTTACGTTGGCTCTCGCCATGGCTCTCTTAACATTTGAGGTGGGGGCTCTGATGCAAAAACAGACACCACTGCAGTGGGCACAGTACCTCTCCATGCTCAAGCGGCACCAGTCTAGAATAATACGAGGTGCAGATCACTTCGTCATCAGCCCTGTAAGTGGGTGGCCCCCGTCTTGGAGTTATATTGTAACGAGTCAAACATTCCGTGTCACTAACTGCATAATACTGCCAGGGGCTAAACTTGGTGCCATCCACAGAACGCTCCAAAATCCAGTTTCCAGGTCGAGGAGCATTAGCAGCTTTGATGATGACATACGCGACTTGGAAGACCTGAAACAAAGACACTGAAAAATCTCAATCAAGAATCAGTAGCGGCTGCTCAAAAAACAAAGTGCCTCTTGAGAGAACTGTTACACGATGACTGCCAATGTCTCGTAATGCTTTTGAGAATAACTGCTTACAAGTGTTCATCAGAAATATGTCTGGTGAATGTTCTGCTGGTGGCATTTGTTTTCCAGGTAAACCCCAAAAGTACTCATGAATAAATTATCATCATTATTATTATTAACAGTATCAACATTAACATAAGTGCCTGTTTTCTTGTTTCCAATGTCTTTCTCCATCTGGATTCTGAATCATAACGGTGGTATTATATTACATTAATAGTAGTGTTAAATGCGTTTCTCAGAGAGATTTGGAGGTAACACATCAGAACATGAAAAAAAGTCAGCTCACTATATGCTTATTAGAAAGGTTGGAATCCAAAACACTAGTAACACCAAATACTGGGGAGGATGTGGAGCAACAGGGGCTCTCGTTCATTGCTGGTGGGAACGCAAAACAGTACAGCCACTTTGGAAGACAGTTTGGCAGTTTCTTACAAAACTAAACACACTCTTCCCATACAACCCAGCAATCGAGCTCCTTGGTATTTACCCAAATGAACTGAAAACTTCCACAGGTGAATGGATATACAAAGTGTGATACATTCATACAATAGAATATTATTCAGTGATAAAAAGAAATGAGCTCTCATGCCACTAGCAGATATGGAGGAAGCAGAAATGCATATTTCTAAGTAAAAGAAGCCAATATGAAAAGGATACATACTGTATGACCCCAACTATATGACATTCTGAAAATATAAATATATAGAAACAGTAAAAAGATACGTGGTTGCCAGGGGTTAGTGGTGTTGAAGAGACGAGTAGGGGGAGCACAGAGGATCTTTAGGGCAGTGAAACTACGCTGCAGGACACTGGAACGGTGGGTGCATGCCATTCACATTTGTCCAAACCATAGATGTACAACACCAAAGGCGAACCCTAACGTAGACTACGGACTTAGTTAATAACGATAGACCAACATGGGCTCATCAGTTGAAACAGCTGTTCCACACTGATGCAAGAGGTGAATAACAGGGGTACTGGGTAGGGGGTGGGGAGGGGGAACATAGGAATTCTGTATTTGTCACTCATTTTTCTGTCAACCTAAAACTGGTCAAAAAATTAAAGACTACTAAGTAAAAAAATTTTTAAGGTTGTAGAGTAGAGAGGAAGCAAACAGGGAGAAAGGGAATGGAGGTGACCACTCACAGTATCAGGAGACCAGCCAGACAAACGTTGGGTTTGGAAGGGACCTTTGTAGACACATAGGCCAAAATCCAGCACTAAGAAGGAGTCCCCTCTCCAACAAGCAGCCCCTGCAGGAGCACTTGCAGTGACAGGAAGTTCATTTGCTCCTAAGACAGCCCTTCCGTTTTATGAAACTTCCCCTGTCAGAGAATCTTTGCCTGCACTGACTCAGGGCACCCCATCCATTCTACCTCTGCAGCTACAGAAAAGAGGCTGACTCCACTCTCATCTAACTGGCCTTCGAACATTTGACCACAACTATCCCGTATCACCTCCAGAATCCAGTTTTCAGCATCAACATTCTGATTTCCTGAAAATACTCATCACTTAATGAGACCTCATCACCTTGTCACAATGCTCTGGACACAATCTTAGTTTAAAATGTGGTTCCCATGAACTGAATACAAAACCCCAAAGTTTTCTGAAGTGGAAAGAACGTGGTGAAAATACTATGTCCCTTAGTAACTCAACCTTAGCAAGCATTCACTTTTCTGAGAGTAAACTTAGATTACGAACTTAAGTTGGGGTTGGCAAGCAACAAGAAAAAATGCCTTTTTCACGTGAACTGCTATTTACTGCAGATTTCCTCTAATCCAAATTGATAGACGTGTTTTTTTTTTAAACCGAGTCATGTACTAATTATTTTTCAAATATATATGTAATATAGATATAATGTGTAACACACATGTGTGTTTATGTGCATATCTATGTACGCATGTATGTATGTATACATGTGTATGCGTATGTGTTGGCAAGGCAGTTGTCATTCACTTACTCTGTGTCTTATTGCTTCTAGGCATTTTTGTTTTTCTTTTGTTTTGTTTTTGGCTTCTCACCATCTTAGCCCTCACCAATTCCAGGAACACAAGAGCTCCTTAAAACCCATCATCAACCAAATAATTTTACATTCATCTACCAAATTGTCGCTTGGGAAGGATGATTTTATCTCATTATAGTAACTCTGTTCACCTACAAGAAATGTCTCCCAACTGAGTTTAGTTTGAGAGTATCGTAAGTGTGATATTTTGACTGTCAATGTTCATGTGCTATTTTCCTCTAGAACGCAATCACTGTTTCTAAGCATATTAGAAGGAAAATTAAATTAAAAATTAAAGTAATGCAAAGGTTATTTTGTCCTAACATAAACATCTCCAGAAAATTCTCCCATGAAAGTAATTACATGGTTTTTCTTTTTGAGAGCTTTTTTTTAAAAAAACTTTGCCCCAATTTTATATAATTCATATATTCCAAAATTTATATATGTTTCCCTGATTTGCTATATCTTAATGTTACTGAAATACCAAAGATGTCTCAGAGATACCTGGCGCTGAATCTTATCGTCTCCTGTAGAGCTAGTCCCCAACAGCATCAGAGTTTGTTATAAGCTTGGCGGTGGCTGCTTTCGCCTTCACAAAGATCCAGTGCTGTCTTGGACCACCATAGTGGAGTCTGTCCTTATTAGCCTTCCATTTGGTTTTCATGCTGATGCCCAAGCTAACGGGAGGGAGGACATCCACCTCTCTACTCATTACTGTCCAGTTCCTTTGCAAGTTTTTTATCATAAAAGTAGAACTCTGTGAGCATGTGGGCCGTGAGCACTCACCCCTGTCAAACATGCTAAACGAGACTTTACCAAATGCAGGTGCCAAGTGAGACAGTGAGATGGGGCGCCCATTTGAGAGGGATAGAAGGCAGAGGATTTACAAATGAAATGAGATGTGGGTGCCTCCTGTTTTTCAGTTTCATATTTGAAAATGGACAGAACTAACAGATTTACCTCCTGTGTGTTAAGAGCTTTCTATGTATCATCTCATTTAGTCCCAATAACACCATGATTTTCAAGTTACTGCTGTTTCCATTTTAAACACTTGGAAACTGATGTACAGGGAGGTTAAAAGACAAACCACCACTACCAAGTTGCAGGTCCCAATAAGAAACCAAATGGTCACACTCCAGAGTCCTCAGCCACCACACGCACTCCGGAGCACTGCCCCCAGATGTCCACACACACCTAAGTCACTGAATTTTCTTTTCGTAATACCAAACAAAAAGATTCCTCCATTCACTTGGACACCAGCTTCCTATCCAAATAAGCGCACTAGCAGTTGTTCCAGTTGACTCTGCAGTTTCTGTTGTGACAGCCTAGAATGTGCAGGGGGATGGGATGGAGAGTGTGCCAGAAGCAAAAATTAATGACAGCTAACGCAGCACTTACTGGAGTCAGGGACAACGCTAAGTGCTTTACGAGAACTGTTAACCCTTCTAATCCTACACTATGTTCTTCTTATGAAGTGTGCACTGTTATTTCTCCTACCTTACAGATGAGGAAACTGAGGCACAGAAAGGTTAAGTAATCTTCCCAGGATCTCCCAGATACTAAAGTATATACTGAAGGGATTTGAACATAAGCAGTCCGTTCTCTTAACCACTGTGCCCCACTTCTACAGATTGCAAAGAGAAAGAAGAATGAGCTCCCAATTTGAGGCAAGTGGTGAGCACTAACCCAGTTTTTTGAACCTCTTATCTCAACCAGTAGTAATTATTTCAATACCACGTTCTTATACTTTCATTAAACCCCTGTCAGCTTTTATACAGACAGCTTGGTCTATGTAACAAAATGATACCAAGTGGAGGAACCATAGTGAAAAAACTCGCAAGGACTCGCATAGAGGACAATCTTGCAAGGGAGGAATCATTTAACTTTTATCTGGCTCAAGACCTTCAACTATGAAACTGGGCACTACTCCCACAGTCTCTCAGTAGTTCTCTAGGTCCCCAAATTAGAGACCAGAAACAAGCCAGGGAAGGGACTGTGAGCTGTAAATCTGCACAAGAGGAAGAGAATGCTGTGCAGCATCTCAACACAATCTTCCTCACTTAAGCCATGTTATTGCCTAAGTCATGTCTCCCCACAATTCATATGCCAAAGTCCTACCCGCTACTACCTCAGAATGTGACTATATCTGAAGACAGGTTCTGTTAAGAGGTAATTAAGGTTAAATGAGATCATACGTGTGGGCCCTAATCCAAGAGGACTGGTGTCCTCACTAGAAGAGATTAGGACACAGACCTAGGGGTGACCCTGTAAGGACACAGTGAGAAAGTGGCCCTCTACAAGCCAAGGAGAGACGTCCCAGAAGAAATCGATCCTGCCAACATCTTGATCTTGGACCTCAAGCTTCCAGAACTGTGAGTAAATAAATTTCTGTTGTTTATGCACTCCAGTCCTTGGCATTTGCTATGGCAGTCCTAGCAAGTTAACACAAGCTCTCGTTCACCAATTGTGTAGTGATAAACAAGTCTGACAGATAACATAGAAAAAATGAGGGAATCTGTGAATATATAGAATTTTAAATGTTTGCCCAAATAAAATCCATGAGATTTCTGTTGCCCTTTTTTTGCATGGCTGACTAAACTGCCTTTTCTCTCCATATAAGGTTGGCTGAACACAAATTGATGACACTTGGTTTTCACTAAATTCAGAGTCACTGTGGTCTTGCCAAATCTGCAGCTGATACAGCCCTTTTGAAATCCACTTTCATCACGGTTTTCCACCAAGTGGCCTTTGTTAATGATCACTGGAATGTACACAAACCGTGTCACATAAATAAAGTAGATGTATATCAAACACCAGTTTGTACAAAGGAATCCAGACAGGAATTTTCATGTAGGCTTCAATCTTAACTTAAATATATTAAATCCACCTCAGGCACAGAGATCTTAAAAACACAGATAGCCTGTTCCCCAATATCAGAGGGCAGTTTCAGATGTGCACTGGAAGTGACGTCTGTGCTCTCCACAGCAAGCTCAGCTGCTCTCTGCAGGGCCTCTGCACATAATCTGCAGGGGCCCAGACGCCAGGCGCATGCCCCCGGAAATGCCCCTCACAAGCACTTATCTGCCTCCACGGCGGGAACTAAACAGTGAACCGAGGGATGTCTTCTCTCTTATGTGATGGAGATGAACTTTCCACAGATGAAAGAGATTTAGGCTAAGAGTCAAATTACATTGAAACAAAAAGAGTCAAGTGATAAATAATATTACTCAATTATCCCTTAAAGTGAATTCGTGCTTGTAAGCTTTATTTCTTAGGACATTATTAGAAAACAAAATTGAAAATGATCATGTGAATTAATATTTATTACTCCAGAATAAAGAAGTAATTATTTACCGGAAGGCTAATTACAAATGCAGATATGAATCACTTCCAGTGTTACAGAGTATCGTTCACTACAGTGTCTAATCAATGGATAGCCACGTGAAGTGACAATAAAAACTGGGCTGAGCAAGAGACCCTGTGGGCTTAGAAGTTTACTTGGCACATAGGAGCTGTGTGATGCAGATTTTGAGTAAACTTCTTATGGACAGTTACTTTAAAATGTCATTTCTATTATATTTTAGTTGGCCGTTTTACTGTTATCTCCTCATTTTAGGACCAGTATACAAAATTAACAGACACCAGGAAATAGCTTCATGAATGAGAAGAGAATTTCGGAATAAAATAGCTTTGTTTTTCTTTAAATTTGGTGCTGGCATTAGAAGTGAAAAGTAAACATGTCAATGTCCAATGCCTCTTTCCACTTTCTTTTCTTCTGTTTTCTTTTGTTTTTCTTTTTACTGGGGTAGGAGGCGAGGGGTGGAGAAGGGACTGGGCCACCAGTAGTGACAAATTTAGATCAAGAAGGTTACTTTCCTTAAAATTCTTAAGGCTCACGTCTCAGAAGGTCAAGGAATGCTGACTTGTGCACCACACTCAGATGCTTCAGGCAGACATACAGGAGAAGCCCAAGTAAGAAAGGCGGTCAACACACGGATGGCACAGAGATAGGAGCCCATCTGAAGAGGCCGCAGTAACCTGCACCCAGGAATCTGGAGACGGGAAGGAACACTTAAACACCCGTCAGAGCAGGTCTGTCTTCCATCAACTACAGGAGCTATTTCAAAAGAGCCCCCAGTAAGCTGTTCCCTGGTCCACATGGGACTATTTCCACTTACAGATGACGGGCAGCATTATTTCAAGAGAATCACTTTAAGAAGTCAAACCTGAAAAGTGAGAAGTTGGTTTCCATTTCTAGTCTCAATGTATTTCTCCACAGAATTGCTCCCAATGCTCATTTCACCAAGTGTTCTTGACTGAGTTTGCCAAGTTTTGTGGAGGATTAGTTGAAACTGCTGAAAAGCACAACCAGGTTCGTCACCAAAAAAATGTCCTCTGTGGGGATCCTCACTTTCCCACCCCCTGAGAGTGCTGGGTGACAGCCTAGCATCTAGAACAAGGTGAACCCACTGTTGAAATGCAGTTACAGGCCATTCCAGGTCTGAGAAACACAGAACAAGCCTTCCCCGCCCCCTGACCCCCGCCGGCTCCTCGGCCAGAGCTAACCACTTTTCACCCGGGAATATCTTAGCTTCGAAAGGACATTAGGCTTCTCCCCCAAACACAGTGCCCCGTTTGTTGACGGTGGAACAGAGGTTGCAATAAATAAGACTCCTTTCTTCTCCTACTGCCTGTGGGAGTAGGCTCAGAAATCTGTCGTGGAGACCGAAGAAGGAAGTCAGCAATAGTCCAGGAAAAAGCAAAACTGGGGGTTATGGCTTACACGGGTGGCTGCAGAGGTCTGCCTGACACACTGCCTCTTGTGTCACAGACTGAGGGGACACACGCACACCTGCTCGGCGGCCTTGCCCTGTGAGTCCAGGAATCTGTGTGTCCTGAGAACAAGCTGCCCAGCAAATGAGAAGCAGAGACGTGGCCCCAGAGGAGCGGGGTGAGCTCTTCTCCCACTTAGAAAAACAACTGCCTGTCCCCTGTGGAGGGAAGAGGGGTGGCGGAGAAGCAGAGATGTCACTCTCAGAGAAGCATCCCATAGGGACACGTGAGGCTGGGAGCAAGGGATGCCCTCCGACAATTTTTCACTAAAGGTTCATTCAACAAACATTGGTTGAGCATCTGCCTTGTAACAAGGACTGTGCCAAGTGCTATAAATACAGTGGTGAAGTGGAGGACACGGTTGGCGTGGGCTGGAGGCCCTACTGGAGAAGACAGAGGGTGACCAAGTCCCCAGGGGGAAGGACAGATGGTGTTCAAGGTGTCTGGGAGTGGCAGGAGAGGCCAGCCAAGTCTGGTGAAGTACGAGTGGTTGGGGAAGGCTTCTCTGAAAAGAGGGGAGACTGAGTCAGGGATGCCTAGGTGAGGGAGTAATGGTGTAGGGGGGCAGGGAGCAAGGACCCTGAGGGCAGAGCACAGAGCGGTACAGAAACTGCAGGAGGCCTGGCTGGCTTGAGGGCAGAGAGCCCACAGGAGAGTGGACAGGGTGCGGGTCTTTGCTCCACGTTAAAAACTTAGACCATCAGAGGACCTTAAAGAGGGAGCCACAAGGTCTCCAGGGATAAGAGATCACAGCGTTGGGTGTTGGTGCAGGGAAGTCATGAGAGATGGTGCTGTGGACAGAGGAAAGACCAAGACTAAAGTAGAGAAAAAAGCGAGTGGGCCTTAAAGAGTTTCCCAAAAGGTCAAAATGGGAGTGAGAAAGAAAACCCAAAGAACCCACGCAGGGTTTTCCAGCTTTGGCCAGATCCTTTCTCCACCTCAGGAATATGGGGCAAGCCTCTCCCATGTGGCCCCTAAGCCCACACTTCCCCCTTCTTTCCTCAGTCCTGGAGAATTTCTGGCTGAAAACTCAACTTCTTTTCACTTCATCTCCTAGTGTTCATGTTGACCTGGTGCACCCTAGTAGAGCCAGCAATGGGTAGGAGCTCAGGGTTTCACACCCCTCGTCAGGAACACCCAGTGTCATCGCACCCTGTGAAAGTAAAAGGGCCCTAATCATTAAGCCTAGCGAATCCAACTGGCCATACGGTCTAGGAAAGCTGTGCAAATCTGTGCTTGACTAACTCCATTAAACATTAACCCATTAGTTATACATTTACAACACCTAGAAACAATAATTATGTGTTTCTTTCCTTTAGTCACTAAATCTAGCTGAATCGTTTATACTTTCAGCACTAGAGAGATTAGAAAGCATTTTTTTGTCTGTGCAAGAATTCTTCTTTATGTGGAACCTTCATCTATATCCTGTTTGAAGATTCTCATTTTTTTTTTTTTAGATACATCTAATTTCATTGAGCATCTACCATTTGTCAAGCATCAAACTAACAGATCATCACATTTAAAGCTTATTTTAAAAAGCATATCCAAATAAGGGTCTTATGTAAGAAGACTTTTGCTTATTTCAAAAAAATCTGGGGAGAATGTAAAATGGTGCCGTCACTATGGAAAACAGTATGGCGATTCCTCAAAAAAATAAACATAGAATTACCATATGACCCAGCAATTCCACTTCTGGGTATACGCCCCCAGGAAATGAAAGCAGGCACTCAAACAGATATTTGTACACCAATGTCTACAGCAGTACTATTCACAACGGCCAAAAGATGGAAACCACTCAAATATTCATCAACAAATAAATGGCTAAACAAACTCTGGGATATTCATACAACGGGCTATTGTTCAGCCTTAAAAAGGAATGAAATTCAGATACATCCTACAACATGGATGAACCTTGAGGACAGTGTACCAGGTGAAATAAGCAGACACAAAAGCACAAATACTGTGTGGTTCCACCTATGTGAGTACTTAGAGTAGTCACACTCACAGAGATTGACATTAGAGCTGTGGTTAACTGGGGCTGGGGAGGGGAGGGGAGGGGAGGGGAGGGGAGGGGATGGGAAGGGAGGGAGCAATCGGGAGTTAGGGTTTAATGGGTACCGGGTTTCACTTCGGGACGAGGAAAAAGTCCCAGAGATGAATAGTGGTGATGACTGCCCAACAATGTGAATATACTTAATACCACTGAACCGTACACTTGGAAAATGGTTAAAATGGTAAGTCTTATATATATTTTGCCACAAGAAAAAAAAAAGATATGAAAATACGGAGAGAAAAGTTAATGGTATGAAGACTCAACTTTTTGTGGAAGATAGAGATTTATTTCTAAATTGAACGTGAGTAGGAATGCAGCGTTCCCAGGCAGCGACCCACTCTGGAGAAGCCAATTAAGCCATCGGGAGGTAACACACAGTCAGAGGGGGTTTTTAAAATCTTCTCTCTCCCGTGACCCTATTTCTGCCGGGTTCTTACTAAACTCTGATAAGGCATGATGATACTTCGTGAAATACAAAATCAGAGCCCCAGACTGTCAGGGTCTGAAAATGAAAGGAGGCCCTTGGTGATGACTTGACCCACAGTTCACATGGAATGCTTTCTTCCTTGGGGACATTTCCTAAACAAAGAGCAGCCGTGTGTCTTGCCCAGCCCCATACCTAAGGCCCCATACCTAAGTCGGTAGAAAGTGTAAATGACCCTAAATGGTGGCCATCTCAAAGGACGCCTACTAAATAGTCATTTCATGGGCTTTCTTGTGATTCTATCATATGAAGAACACAGGTAAATATCCTCTGATTACATGCCATAAATAGTACAGAAAACAGAAAATTTTTAATTATAAGACTGACAATTCTCACAGCCCTCTTCTAAACATGGGGGGGAAGGTCTTAGAAACTACAGAAACCGCACTAGATCAGTCACTTTGTGACTTAACTTTTTAAAAGATGATTAATAGCCAAGATTTTATCAAAAAACTATTATAGAGGGGATATATGGGAACTCGCTGTACTTTCCGCTCCATCTTTCTGTAAACCTAAAACTTCTCTGCAAAATAAAGTCTATTAATTTAAAAAAGCAAACAAAACTATTTACACATCTTATAGTAGCTATCAGTTACTTTAAGAAAACTTAAACTGCCTCAGTTGGCTAATGAGCGGTGTTAAGGCTTCACCAATTTCTCGGGCGATCTTGGTTCACACAGCGTGGCTCCCAGCTAATTATCTGCAGGTTCTAATCTGGTCCCACAGCTTACCCGGGCTTCATTTCCGCACCTTATGGCGCGTGAAGGACAGGCCAGAGTCCGCGCCCTCGAGTACGCATGCGCAGATGGCCCAGGGCTCCCAGGTCTCGGGAAGCGCACAGGCGTGAACAGGCAGCTGCCGGTCGCTAAAGCGTCTCCGCCTTGATCACGACTTCAGCAGCCCTGTCATCCCGCCCAGACCAACGCTTACAGAGTGCGACTTCCGGAACCACTCTCTCCCCCGCTCCCCAAAAGGGAGTGACAGCTGAGTAATACACTTTTAATTTCTTATAATCTAGAAAATTATAAAACTAAATTTAATGTTTTCTATGATTCAGGCCTAAAATGATAAATCCAGGGGATGTTTTCTCTACATCCAACTGCATTATTCACATGAATAATGTGACTACCAATTGACAGCTCTTCAGATTTCTCACATCGTAAGTATAATATGAAACAATGAATAGGAAAAGACTTTATAAAATGCACAATACAGATGTAAGACATCAATATCGGATTTTTAATTGCTTTCCACAGGTGTCACAGTTATTCTTCTGACAACTGGCACCTCTCAAAACGACATTTAGAGTTAATTCAATTTTTTTCTCTTTTGTTATAATTTGACTTAAAAGTTCTGTCCAGCCTCTTACACCGTTAATCAAATATCTAAAAATGTCACCACCATGTTACAAGGCAATTTGACTGCCTCAGTAGAGATTACTAATCATGACGTTATTTATACATGTGAAGATTAAACAAGACCAAATAAACATTATTTAAGCATCTGAATTCAGCCTAGCGCTCTCAAATATGTGTCCGAGACAGTGACATAATGTAAATAAATAAATATATGTTATATCTGAATGAATGAATGAATACACAAACAGATAAATACATTCTCTGCTATTCAGTTTGCAGAGAACAACAAAAAAGGAAGAAAGAAAATTTCAATCTCCTGTTGCTGAGAGGTTGTGAGACACACTTTCATTTGCTGTTAGTGAGTATATAAATCGAACAATATATATTTTTTAAATAAGGCAATAAAGATCACATTTGAAAAATGTTTATGCCCTTTGACCCAGTCATCTCATTTCTTGGATGAATCTACACTAAAAAATAATCAGGAGTGCAGCTACAAAAATATTCATATGTTTACTGCAGCATGATTTATAAACTTGGAAACACCTTAAATGTCCAACAATCAGAGCAGGTTAAATAAATGATTGTGTACCCAAATGACGATTTATTATTCTGCCATAAAAAATTATTACAAGAATTTAGATGCTGGTCATGAACGAGACACTGGTACCGCCTGGCCTTCCTGCAGCAAACAACTAGAATACTGGACAAAATAACAAAAGGAGCTCTAAAATACTGGGCGGTGGGCAGCACAGAACAGCGATTCCTGGGAAAAGAGCTTTCTGCCTGGAGGCACTTTCTGGACTGTGGTTTGTCGATGTCTTATAAAGTTAAAGATACACAAATCCTTTGGCCAGGCACTTCCACCCATAGAGAAATAAAAACGTATGCCCAGAAAAAGGCTGTTATAAGAATGTTCACAGCAGTTTTATTTACAATAGGCAAAAACTGTAGCGACCGGTAGCGAAGTCCTGGAGAGCTAATGCACAGCATACTGATGATAGTCAACAATACTGTATTATCAACTTCAGAGTGGTTAAGAGACAAGATCTTAACTGTTCCCACCCCAAAAAAGAGATGCTAACCATGTGGTGTGACACAGGTGCAAGCTAACGCCACTGCAGCAGTCACACTGTAATGCGCAAACGCGTCGAACCAGCACGTCGGCCACCGCAAACTTACACAACGTTATCTGTCAATCCTGTCTCAGTAAAGAAATAAAATAGGCACTGAAAAAAAGAACCGGGATAACCCAAACAACCTAACAAGAGGATGGATAAACAGATTTTATATATTGAAGTGATTTTATATATATGAAGTGAAATACTGCTCAGAAATAAAAGAACAAACCACTGCCACAAGCAGGAGTGGGTGAAGCACACAGACAGAAGGCTGAGAAGAAGCCAGACACAAAGCAACACACCCGCTTTGACTGCAATCCTATGACACTGATCAGCAAAGCTAATCCAAAGCGAAAGAAGGGAAGGAAGTCCAGAGCAGTGGTTCCTCTGGAGGCGGGAGGGAGGGCCGGCCCGTGGCAAGTGCTGAGAACTGACTGGGAAGGCAGAGGGGAGCATGCTGGGCTGATGCAAACGTTCTGTAACGTGATAAAGTTGTGGCTTACACATGTGCATATTTGTCAAAACCCATCCAGCTATATCCCTAAGGAGCGTGGATTTAACTGTATCTCAATAAAAAGGAAAAATGAAAGAAAATCTTTATTATAGGACCGGATGCGCTATTTTAGCTCCACAAACATGCCTTTCGCATGCTGCTCTCTCCTTTGCATCCTTCCTCACTCTCTGCCCCCTTCCTTTACCAAGGCCTTTCTTTGAGTTGTCTCTCTCCTGCCCTAAGCTGTCCTTCCTTTGTGTTCTCCACGCATCCTCAACCCCTGCACACCCCACACCACGACCGAAGCAGTCTGCTTACCTGCCTCTTTCCCTCACTAGCCCAAAAGCCCAGAGGGCCAGAGTCAGCCTTAAGTAACAATTGAAGTGATCAATTGATCAAGTCATCTAACTGGTCATTAGAATCACAAGCGATTTCTTAAAAAACTTTTTTCTGTATTATAAAAATTTCTGCTTATAAATCAGAATAAAGGAAGTTTCTGTATAGAGAAAAGGTCAATTGAGGACATTAGAAATACAAGAGAGATTCTGAGGAATAGCTTAAGGATGCCCGAGCTACTTTGTTCTTTCATTAGGTGCAGCTTTCTTTCTAAAGATGAAGATGTTACAATTTGAATAGATTGCTAAGTAAAAAGCAAAAAAAAAATTAGCAAATGCTAGAATAAATTCCAAACTGCACTATATTTTTCAAAAGACTATTTCTTCAGATATTAAAACTTACCTTTCTTTTAGCTTCAATATAACAGGAAGAAATAATGATCTCAGAACGGACCTCCCTTTCTCTCCATAAATACACAAAAAAGCTTTATTTTGAAGCCAAAACAGTTGGGGGTATAAAAAGTTTTTTTGACAGAGTCCTGGAAACTATCTTCATTAACTTCCCAGAATCCTTCCCAAGGCCCAGTTGAAGACGTCCTGTTGAGTAACATATACTGTTAGTATGGCCAATAGTCTGCCATTCAAAACAGAAAAAGGAAAAAGGGGAAAGGTTTGGCCAACTAAACTGTGCTAAATGGAAAAATGGTTATGCTTGACTGTTCACCTAACCACGGTGGATAATACACAAATGATAAAGCTTAAAAATAACTCTGGGGCCAGCCTGGCAGCACAGCGGTTAAGTTCACGTGTTCTGCTTCAGCAGCCCGGTGTTTGCTGTTCAGATCCTGGGTGCAGACCTTCACACTGCTTGTCAAGCCAAGCTGTGGTGGCATCCCACATAAAATAGAGGAAGATGGGCAAGGATGTTAGCTCAGGGCCAATCTTCCTCAGCAAAAAAATGAGGAAGATTGGTGGCAAATGTTAGCTCAGGGCCAATCTTCCTCAGTAAAAAGTGGAGGATTGGTGGCAGATGTTAGCTCAGGGCTAACCTTCCTCAAAAAAATAAAAAATAAAAAAATAGTATTATTGACACAAAAAAGTACTTAGAAGGGGGCCAGTCCCGTGGCTGAGTGGTTAAAGCTCTGTGCACTGCACTTCGGCAGACCAGGTTCCCAGGTTTGGATCCCGGGTGCAGACCTTCACACTGCTTGTCAAGCCATGCTGTGGCAGCATCCCACATACAATAGACGAAGATGGGCAAGGATGTTAGCTCAGGGCCAGTCTTCCTCAGCAAAAAGAGGGGGATTGGTGGCAGATGTTAGTTCAGGGCTAATCTTCCTCAAAAAATAAAGAAATAAATAAATCTTGTCAAGAAAGGAACCTCCATATGGTTCTTGAAGCCTGGCTCATGTATTTTCATTTATTCAGCTCACTTATCATTAACATTGAACAACTTAAGGTACGGTATTTGTATCCCCATTTGATCCTATAGCTCTTGGCGCCACCTAAAGATGGAGGTGTGGCACCTAAAAAGGAAGCTGTGGAGGGCTGGCGGAAGAAGCCTCTCAGAGAAAGACCTTCTCAGAAGGAGGAGGAGTGGTGGTTTGAGGAACAGGCCTCAGATTCCTCAGCCTCCTCCCCTCCTCCAATGAATCTCTGCTGCCTTCAGCGCCTGGGAGCTCACAGAGCACAGGGGAAGGGAGCTGTGTGACTCTGGAGGCCGTCCACACGGGAACACAGCTTCTGCCTCCCTCTCCAGACCCTCGTGCTGGAGCCCTGAAGTGCCACGTGAGCAACCTGCCTCAAGGCTGCCATGCTAGGAGGAAGCCCACACTAGCCCACATGAGGACACCACACGGAGCAGTCCTGAGACCACACGAAGGGAGAGCATGGCCAGCTCCCAACTGCCCCAGCACCCTCCCCAGCTGCCCCAGCACCCTCCCCAGCCACCCCACCCCCAGCCCTCCTGGACTGTAGCTTCAGACATACGCACGCACTCAGTCATACCCTTCCTGAAATCTTGACTGACAGAAATCAGAAAAGATCTAAAATGAATATTGTTCTTTTAAGCCATAAAGTTCTGCAGTGATTTCTTACACAGCAATAGATAACTGGAAGAGAAGCTGTGCAGAGGAAAATAAAATGAGATAATAAAAATGTGAAAACAAAAGAAAGACATATCTATGAGAATAGCAGCTTCACAGAGAACAGGAGGAAAAGATAAAAATGCCTAAAGGGCAAGAAGTTAGCATGGCTTACATCCAAATCATAATGAAGAGCTTAAGATTGTTTCCAATCTATTCATTTTGTGAAAAAAATTCAAGAGAAACTTTATATTTGAAATTGGTTGAGGCCAGTAAGAACTAATAGAAAACTGAAATAGAATCATTTTGAATAAATACAAGTCCACAGTAATGGTAATTTCTACCATGGCTTCCAGGAAGGGTCTCTGCCCGGCCTCTTTAAGAACAGCCAGCACTCATTTGTAAGAAGAAGCTCCAATTTACATGCAATTCTCATTCTAAAAATCTTCCAAGATTTTCTGTCCTCAGAATGTGAAATTTGCCTATTTTTTCATTTACTCTGTCAATAAGCTTAGCAAACACTTTCTATTTGGATGATACTATAATAAACCTCAATCTAAATTCTGGTCAAGTTTTCAGAAATTCTGGGGAAAAAACAACAGACAACCAAATTAATGAGGTTTTACAAAACCCAGCAAACAAGCAGCTCTTGTCTAAAGGTTTGCATAAAACAAAGGTCCTTCTGTGATTATGTTCCCACAACAAAGTGCTACTTCCTAATTGAACCTACACAGAAAATAAAGCATTGCTTCAAAAGGCAGCTTTATTTTCAATGCCATAGGAAACACTTCCTTTTCTATGAAACATATTTAATCTTCTAAAGGAACATTACAAATTTTTACTCACAAGTCTGACCACTCCCTGTGAACTTTTTGCCCAGGTTTAAACATTTTTAAAGAAGAATACAAAACATTGATTCATTTTCCTGCTTCATGGCCAAAAAACACATGTTAGGAAGCACCAATTCTACCAGTCACTGCAAACACATGGAGGGAGTGTTAATAATCTGCCCCCTTTCACAGGGACGAGGACCCCACTGAGCAGCAACGTGGGCAAAGAGAACAAGGGGAGGGGTTTGGGCAGAATCAAAGCACTCCCAAATCCAGGGTAAACTGAGAGCTCCTGCCAGTCTCCCCGCCAAGTCATTACACAAAGGCAAACAGCGCTAGGAGCCCAGAACAAATGAGGTGAGACCGTGTGGCACAGTGTAGAAGGAACCAGAAGGCCTGGTTTCCAATCCCAGCTGCAGCACAGCGAGCCATGTGACTCTGCGCAAGCCAGTGAACTGCTCTGTGCCACAATTTTCTTACCTCTAAAGGAGACCATCTGTATTCCAGGATCGCTGGAGGAGAGCAGGTGAAATAATACAGATGAGGGAAAAAATGCTGTATGGTCTGTAACCTATACCCATCTATGTAAATGTATAGGTATAGATTCTTAGATATATGCATTATATGTGAATATACAAGATATACATCATGTATTCATATACATATGTAGATTCTATATGCTATATATAATTACTATACACAATTCCATAATACTATATTACTAAATTCTATATTATTCTAAATTCTATATACTACATATAGATTATATACTACATATACTATAGATAGATTCCTATACATATGAATATATACAATGGATATGTATAGATTCCTATTCAGGCAATAAACGTTTCTTTTAAAAGGGAAACTCAAAACTAGCCACAAACTTGCAATATGAACCTTGAAATTGACTTGTATTCACTACATTACTTCATTGGCGTACATATGTGATCAATCTTTTTTCATTGAGAGCTCAAGTTATTACCCATAACAGAAAACCAAAATGTTGGGCGTGGGAATTGTTATGCAAATGATGGGTAAGCCATATAGTAGAATATTAGTGCAGCTTTAAAAATTATTAATAAAGAGTTTTAGTTACATTGGGAAATGTCCATGCTATAAAGTTAAACAAACATCAGGACACAAACATACATATCCTAATCTCCACTGGAGGGACAATATCAGCTAAAGATGCAGACAGAGCCCAGGCTCGTGAATGTCAGCAAGTCCTACCCTTGAGCAAGTTACCCAAATTCTCTAAGTCTCAGTTTTGTCATTTCTCAAAAGGAGATGATAATAGGACCAAACTCACAGGATAATTATGAGGATTCCATGAAATAATCCAGATCAAGTGGTGAGCACAGGGCCTGGCCCACAGTAAGTATGTAATAAATGCGAGCCCTGTTGCAGCATTGTTCATTTAAATACACAGAAATGCATGCAGAAGTCTAAAAGATATGACAATAATATTAGTGGTGGTTTCAGAGTGGAGGGACTGCAAGTTTTTCTGCCTCTTTACTCTTATCTGTACCTTCCAATTTTTCTACTATGAGTGCACATTACTTTCCTAATCAGAAAAAAATAGAATAATTATGACTTATGAGTTTACTTTCTCAAAATCTGCATAATTGCCCTTCTTCATTCCTAATGCTATAGCAGCCGATGCACTTTGTAAAGTATGAGAGCATATCATCCAGCCACACGTTATACATCTCCCCCACAACACACAACCAAAAAGTAATAATAAATAAATACATACATAAACAAACAGAGCCGTCTCCACTACCTACACCCTGTCCTTAAAGTCACAGTACCAAGGTGGCCCTACGGCAGTCTCAGCCAAGATCCAAGGACGCCGAGCCAGTCAATGTAGCAGAAGGCAGTCCATGATTTTGCCATGAGAATTCCAAATTTTGCATTTTCATTCCAAAGTTAATCTAAAAACTTAACATAAGCATATTCAGGATCTGGCTGACCAACATCTAACAAAATTCTGCCCCAGGATTTCAAGCCCATGTCTCTCTGCTTATGTCATCAAACTGGCGTGAGTGATCACAGACTGAGAGACAGTATTTGCGCTGGCTGCAAAGTAACTGCAAATCCACCTTTCTGCACTCTGTTTCTGGGGTTGTGAGCGGAGGCACGAGCAGGAAGCGGGGAGGCTGGAGGAGGGAGGAAGGGAGGCTGGAGGAGGGAGGTGGGGGGGCAGGAGGCTGGCTGTAGCAGTTGACGCCAGTCTCCAGCTTTTCGTCTCTCCCCAAATGAGCCTCTTCAGCCCTGTTCGGAGGTGAAGGACCCTCCTCCAAGCTAAGGACCACAATTCCCTGCTTTGGTCCCCACTCTGAGTTACTTTGGCACTCCGTTTTCCAGTTCTCCAACACTGTTTAACCAGTTCCTCACACTAAATATGTTCCTTTAAATAACAGTGTCATTTTTGTCTGATTGGACTCTGGCTGATATACCACGTATTTCACAACATATTAACTTTTTAAAAAATTGTGGCAAAATATACATAACATTAAAATTACCATTTTAGCCATTTTTAAGTGCACTATTCAGTGGCATTAGGTACTTTCACACTGTTGTGTAGCCATCACCATCCTCTATCACCAGAACGTCCATCATGCCAACTGAAACTCTACAACCATTAAAGAATGACTCCCCATCCTTCCTCTCCTCAGCCCCTGGCAACCACCGTTCTACTTTCTCTCTCTATGGATATGACCATTCTAGGTACTTCATACGAGTGGAATAGTACAGTATTTGTGTTTTTGGGTCTGGCTTACTTCACTTAGCATGTTTTCAAAGTTCATCCATGTTGTTGCATGTATCAGAATGTGCTTCCTTTTTAAGCAAGAATACTATTCCATTCTATGTAGAGACCACACTTCCTTTATCTCTTCACCATCAGTGTACACTTGGGCTGCTTCTCCCTTTCAGCTATTGTGAATAATGCGGCTATGAACATGGCTGTGCATATATCTCTTTAAATTCCTGCTTTCACCTCCTTTGGGAGTATATCCAGAAATGAAATTGCTGGATCATATGACAATTCTGTTTAACTTTTTGAGGAACCATCACACTGTTTTCTTCAGTGCTGTACCATTTTACATTCCCACAAGCAATGCACAACGGTTTTAATTTCTGCACACCCTCACCAACCCTTGTTATTTTCTGTTGTTTTATACTAGCCATCCTAATGGGTGGGAAGTAGTATCTCATTGTGGTTTTGACTTTCATTTCCCTAGTGATTAATGATGTTGAGCATCTTTTCAGCTGCTCAGTGTATTAACTTTTAAAATAGTGTGCCTCAAACTAGAAATCTTGGGTTCTTCTACCGAGAAACTCCACCATAAGAAGCACATTTTAGTATAATTAGCAGGGCCTAAAACAATGTTGACAACCGTAAAATTCAAGACCCATCAAATGTGCATGCTCTCTCCCTCTCAGAATGATTTCTTTATAATTTTAAGTTGTCACAAACATCCCTAAATTCAGCAGTGTAGCACTCAAGAACGAGCTCCTGAGTCACTTGACAGTGAGCAAGAGTTTACTCCCAGAGACCACCCACACACGTGATAGCCGTACATTTATTTGTTAAAGTGACTCTTGAGTTTTCTTTTTCCTAAAACAAAAAGACCAGACTCATTCAATTCCCATAGATTGCTTTTTTCAAGTAAGATATTGCTAAATATCTAACAGTGTAAATTCTAAAATACTGTGAATGAATGCAAGAAATGAATAGCAGGCATTATATTAAAGAAGAAATAAATCTAATCACTTCTGTAATATGCCACCAAAGCAAACATCCTGTAGTTGAATCTTGACTGCAAACCACACGACACTTATGGACTTTCTGATAACACCACTCTTTATCTTTTCTTTAGTTTATCTTTCAGGTAACCAAACACACAGAGGCTAAAAATGTCATAATTTCAACAGCTGTCATCAACGAAAGAATCAAGAATGGGATCAATGTTTTTAGCATTTGCCAACCCAGAACGAAGCTGATTAATTTGGTCACAAAACCTCAGGAACCAACATATTTATTTAGTTACATGAACACATTTACAACATGAAATTGTTATGACTCCTGATAATATTAAGGTCTGTCTATTATTACACTTTAGAAATTTATACTTTAGATTTTACATTTTTATAGGAGTGAAACAAAGCAGTGGACAGGCTTGCTATTGATCATCATCTTTTAATCAGGCTGTGAATAAAAAAGGGGTGGGGGAAGTGAACAAAAGCACTGATTCACACTGCAATTATTCACTCAATGCCTCAACTCTGTCAGTGTCCGGGCATGCAAGAGTGAACAAGACAACTCCCAACTAATGTTAACAAGAAAAGAAAAGGGACGAGGAGGAAGAGGAAGAAGAGAGCTGTGGTCCCTGCCCTCATGCAGCATAGACTCTAGAAATCGACTAGCTACTGGCCAATGGCTGCTTTTGACAGGGAAACACACAGATTTTGACAATGGAAAAAAGCCATCAGAAAGTATAGCCGTGCTCTAGATCTGAGTGTCAGTGACACCTAAGAAGCAAGGGAGAGATGTGGGAGAAATAGGGAGACAACAAGAAAGAGATCCTGCTGTCAAGATTCAAATTTAGCCTCATCACTAGTGGGACAACCAGCCCTGAGTGCAACCGAAATAGCCAGGATCACTGAGGATGTGTTCTGGTCAAAAATATTTCACTGGAATTTAATCAACTCTTTAGAGCTGAATTTAGTTTAAAGGAAATAGAGGGCATAAAAGGAACATGTTAAACAAAACCACGATGAAACAAATCCAGAATGTGGGATATTCTACACAACAACTGGCCTCGTCTATTCAAAAAGTCAATATCATAAAAAGAAGTGGAGGACAATTCAGATTAGAAGATTTAAGAAGCAGAGCAAGCAAATGCAACGAGCGTTCCTTCTTGGATCCTGGTCTGAAAAAGAAAGCAAAAGCTATAGACTTTGGCAGACAAACTGGGAAAATCGCATATAGTATGGCTAAATAGTTATTAGGAAATTACCGTTAATTTTTGTTAAGGGTGCTAATGGCATGGTCTTATTCAGAATAAATGTCCTCATTATTTTTTTGGGGGGGGTCGAAAATTAGCCCTGAGCTAACATCTGCCGTCAATCCTCCTCTTTTGGCTGAGGAAGATCAGCCCTGAGCTAACATCCATGCTCATCTTCCTCTACGTTATATGTGGGACGCCTACCACAGCATGGCTTGACAAGCACTGCGTAGGTCTGCACCCGGGATCCGAGTGGGTGAACCGCAGGCTGCCGAAGCGGAATATGCGAACTTTGCTGCTGCGCCACCAATGTCCCAGTGCCCCAAATCTCCTTATTTTTTGAAGATACAAAAAATATCGTAATGGTACAATGTCATGATAACTGCCATTCACTTGAAGACTGTTCAGAAAGATGAAACAAACATGGCAAAATGTTTAACAATCCCTCAGTCTCAGGGGTAGGCTTATGGGTGCTCGCTGTAAACTGCTTTCTACATATTCAAAGATGTTCAAAATAAAAAGGCTCAAGAAATAAATAAATCTCTGAAAGTTTTGCTCAAATATAAGCATAATACACTTTTTTAATTGAAAGCACAGAAGAAATTTTACACTGTAAAAAGTAAAGAAATTGATAAGTACTAATTATATTAAATAATCTTAATTTACAAGCTTATCTAAAAACACTAGAAATTACCTAGAGGTCCATAACTATGTACATGCCTGTTTTTGAAATATGCCTTAAAGACCTAAAACTGATGCCCCCACTGCAACTCCTTATCTGCCTCAGTCCAACCAGAAGCAGAAGGTCCGCGTTCAGGATGAGGTCAAGAAGGACGTACTACAAGACAGACAACATCTAACGTGGATTTGGAGTCTGTTTGTAAAATGTTCAGCCAAACACATAATGTCATGTTCCTAAAGATGAAAATGGTTATACTTTTTCCCTTAGAAAAAAGAGATTGGGAAAAGCAAAATCTCCTGAGATGCATTCTTACCATCAAAATAAAAACAAAGGCTAGGGCAACAAGGGAGCTCTTTTCCCTTCTTCTTCAGGGAGATTTGAAACTATGAAATCCCGATAGATTAATTCAAGACATATGGCTGAAAACTATTGATAATACTATAAACCTAACCTTGGGAAAATGTGTCCTGAGCTTCACATTTTGCTGCCTTATTTCCTGTTATTATTAGAGATCAAAAGTTCCTGATATATGAATAGACACAGTTGCCTTGTCGTCTACTTACAATCCTGCATACTTTTTAAATTATTACTTATGCAAAGAATTATGATTATTCATCATTAAATCTCAAAGATTCCTATTTCAACCCTGCAGTGCATATTTCAAGCATTTTTTCCTTTCAACTGATACTTCAGGTGAGAGTTATGAGTTCTAACACAAGAGAAACTGAATGGAAATAAATAAGAATGTCAGGGGACAGCTTTTCTGGAGAACTGAAATCAGAGATTGTGGCAACAGCTGCCATCTCTCTTTTTCATCCCTTTCACTCAGACAGCTTTCCCAGAAATACTGGAGAACCAGGGCTCACATCACGTTTCTCTCATCCTCCTACGTGGCCTTGAAGCAAAGCGAGAGGATGCAGCTGTGGCTGGAGCCAATTATACCACCCCTTCCCAACTCATGCTACAGGGTTGCTGACGGTAGTGCTGAGCAACTCTAGCTTGTGCAGTGCCCTCACAGACAACATCACAGGGGTGAGGCATGGTCAAGAGGTTTGACACAGCCCCCTTTGGTTTCCTAGCCTTATTTTCTACATAGAACCCTTATATGATAACTTTGCACAATGTTAATAGCAAGATAGTGTGCTAGAAATGCAGGAAATGTATGTGTTTTGTCCCCCACTGCACCCACAGTGTGTCTGTGGACAGCTAGCACACGGCCTGGCAGAGTATCCTGGACAGATGAGCGTGCCCTGCTGACACAGCTTCTGAGAACATCAAACCACACAGAAACAGTTTCATTCATCTTCTCAGGGATCCCGGAATGATCAATGTAACAAGAAATGGACCATGGACTACTTCTGTCTATCACTTAAACTCCAGTGGTGGACAAACAGTGAGACCAGAGTGTAAACATGTTAAGAAACACAGCAGACTTACCAGAGGTCACAAAAGACTACAACTCAGCAACCCACACACATTCTTCAACAGTCCTGGTCTCACCTACCTGTCTTAAGTCCAGAGTGATTGTGACCCAGTGATATTCTCTCCCGTTTTGAATACTGGGACTTTGCCACCAGTTATTGGTACCATCTATAGCATTTGATATTGGATGGCGTTCTGTTAAAAGAAAATAAAAACATGCATTCCTCTCAGCTTTTGGTTTAAATTTGTTAGTTTCTGAACTGTAATACTAGTGGAAATGAATAGCAGTGAAGGTGAACACAACGTTCATGGCTTCCTAATAGAATTTTTCAGTAATCATTTCAAAAAGTATGAATTTCCATGGGTACTTCTGAAGAGAAGGAACAGCACTTGCCTTTGGGGTTCCCGCTGCTGCCATCACAGATCCGGCACTGCGGGTTCCGCACAGGCCGACCGGGCACATGCTCCACAAGTTTGCAGAACATCTCAGGCCCCTGCTCGCCACAGGTCGCATTGGTGCTGATGTGAGCATTGCTGGCAAGATTGAGAATGGCAGGAAACAGGCCTGAAAGTCAAAATTCACCAAATCAGCGGGACCTCTTGAAATCAAAAGGCTAAGTTTACTTCATCTCACTTCGTGGGAGAATAAAAAGAGACTGACGTAAGTCTAGTTGCTGAGTGAAGGAAGCCTTACGCAAAGGCAGTATACATGGTGGTTTTATTTATATGAAATCCTAGCACAACAAACTCATCATGAGAAACGACCTCTGAACAGCAGTTGCAAAGGCTGGGGACTGACTGTGAAGGGCCATGAGGGAACTTTCTGGAGTAATGTTATGTTCTATATCTTGATAAAGGGTTGGATTGCACAGGCATACGCAGCTGTGAAAAATCATAGACTGCATAGGATTTGGGTAGAATTGTGTATTCCACTATATGTAAATTTTGCGTCAAAAAATAAAAGAGAATCATGAAAAATATTGATACAAATGCTGAACACTTTAGGAGAAAAGTGTGCTTAGGTCTTCAACTCACTTCAAAATGCATCAAAAAATAAGCTGGATTGACAGATAGATAGAGATGGGTACACGGATAGACAAGTGATAAAGAACATAAAATGTTCATTGTAGAATCTAGGTAGAAGGATAGATACTTACTGTACACTGTTTCCACTTTTCTGATTGAAAATTTTCAAAATAAAATGTTGAGAAAGCATGTTTTAAGACAAGTTTCAAACAGCCCAGTGGACATATTTGCCAATGAAATTCAAACATCTTTCACTTACAGGCAGGGCATCCATTCTCCACCCACTTGTTCCGGCTGCCCCTGCTAGGGCTTACAAGGTCTCCCTTATAATTACCTAGGATTTCTCTCTCTCTCTTCTCTTTCTTTACTGCCTGTTTTCTTTGGTGAATAAAACTTTAGAACACAAAGATCCGGTTTTCAAATTTCTCCTCAATTCACTATTCATCTTTGCCTTTGTATACTCCTTTTGTCTCCAGTGATTTTTATCTTTAAGCAGCTGGTCCACACTATTCAGAAAATAGTTTTTGGAAAACTATGAGAGAAATAACTCCACGAGGTTTAGAGATTTGACTTTATCTTGGTAAAAGAGGACAAAAGCCATGGAGATTCCATAAAAACCTAGAAAGGATAGTGCACATGATGTGAAAGGAGATGTCCCGCGTGACTGGACACTGGGGACTGAGAGAGGACTTGAGAGGAGGGGTCTTAGCTAAGTGGGGTTTCTCTAATTTACTAGAACTTGATCTTCAAAGATCACAGAAGATAATCTTTATAAAAAACACAGAGTCAATATTATTTCTGAACTATTTCTTTTCCAGTGAAATCTGGAAAAGCAAAATATAATTTTGGTAATAGAAGGAATTCATGCCTTCAATTTTTATTTTTTAGGTGCTGCTTAATATTTTCAATGATCTTTTCTATTATAAATATTTTAATAATTTAAATTATAAAATAAAAATGGTTATTTCTTAAAGAGTTGCTACATTAAAAAACTTACCATGCATCTACTTTAAAAAATAACTTATTAGGTAGTCTTTCAAAGATTTTCAAAATAAAAGAGCCACTTATTAGCAGGTCTATCCTAATGGAATGACCCTATGCAAGTCAGCAAGCCCTTAGCCTCTCAATAGAAAACAGTTACTGAATATTTGTATTCTAGAGCATTATCTTAATTTTGAAACATAACACAGAATTACATCATATACTATGTTTACTATATTATTTATATTTTCATTTTAAATTAAAGTTGGTCATTTTTATCATATTCCTTTAAAGAGATTTATTTTGTAATTAAAAAGGCTTTATGAGGAAATGGATGAATCTTTATGTTGAATTACGCAGCTCCCCAAATTATTACTTTTATCCATCAGTAGTTAGACACTTACATCTTATGCAATGATCTAGCTCCTAAAATGACATGTGATTTTGGGAGTGGTACTTATACAGAGGGAGGAGCTGATATATATTCTATTTGGTACTGAGGTAAGCATCAATTTTCTCCATCCTTTATGACCATAATATGCTCGTAATCTGGTTCGAATGTACCTTATAAGCTAATAATTTAAAGTACAACATGGTTTTAAACTGTGATGTTTTATGCAAATAGTTAAAATGATGTTTTTCTGGCTCTATATCATGTATTTGCATTCAGATTTGCAGTACAGTCAACTCTCTCCATTCCCTTCTCACAGACTAATCAAGCGAGGGAGAGGAAAAGAAGCCAAGGTCAGAAGAACTGATTTAACAACACATTTCTCTATCAACAAACACTTTACCCGGTAACTTAACAAATGTTCCCACTTTCTCTTTGTTCTCCCCTCCAGTCGCTGGACATCAAGAGAATGCCCCAGTTCCTTGCCAGGGCTCCCTCCCACCCTGAAGACCTGCAGGGCCTTGAGTTATTGGAGCTGGCACAGTGGAGGGGGCTGGGGAGTCATGAGGGCACCATGCTCTGCGTGCTCAGGAGTCTATGTTCTGAGCCACTGAGAAAAAGAGGTTCAAACCTCGTGAACACAGACTTAACAAAATTTTGGCGAATAGTATCTCCATTGTAGTAATCAGCATCAGATAGTTCTTGCACTAGATAGGTTTCAAAGAACTTCCATATTTCCTTACCTTGCTGGTACTGTAAATAAACTTTTAATAAAAAGAAAGATAAATTCCTTCATTAGCATGGCGGTATAGAAAAACCTTTAAATAATTAATTTCATAAATACATCTTGATTGCCTTTCACTAAAACTGAATCTTCTCAGATAAGCTAGTACATAAAAAAACTATTCACTAAATATTATTCCTTACATATTACATTTACTCTCACTTCATAGTTACAGAATAATTATTATTCCTTGTTGCATATGACCACATCTGCTAGAAGATGAAGGAAAGAAATATGTACTGGAGAAAGCATGTTTTAAAAAGAACATTTTAACAAGTCCCTCAGGTTGCCGAGTCTTTCAAAGACTACAGCAATATTTCAACAAAGGGAAACGCCATGCGCTTCAATGGGGGGAGGGGCAGGAATCAAAGGGCGAGAATGGGCACTGGGATGGAGAACATACCAAGAGCAAAAGTTTGATTTCACATGTAAAAATCAAAGGCAGAATGAGGGCTGAACAGAACCCACATGTGACACAGTTTGCCCATTACTGAGCCACGCGCTTAATAAATTAGACTATCCATTTTTGTTTAGAGACGTCATTTACTTTAGATAGTATTACTGTAAACTAATTTGAACTTTTTTCCCACATTCAGGACCCACAATGGAAGCATTTTTTTTCTATCCCTGTAGTTAGCCAGTAGCTAAAGACATTATAACGCCAAACTCCTTCGAGTATGAAATAATGTCCTCTATTCCTCTCATTTACCAGGAGTATTTTTTTTGTCTTCTTTCTTCCCAGCCTGAGTACACTCAGCCTTCTTACATGCACGTCAGGACCACTTTCATCTGCTGGAAATTCTGTTATTATCATTAGGAGAAAAGCTGCCTTGAAGCTGAGGGCCAACAATGCTGCCACACACCGTTACCAAGGCTTCCAGATAGTTGAATAATTCATTTTTAGAGGTTTCTATTTTTTTCCCAGCAGAAAATATTTTCACCATCTTAAAGATGGAGTATCTGAAATGCTGACTAGCCCTGAAGCTCATTGCAACAACTTCTTTATCAAAATTTCTCAAATGATTCAAGGCCAACAGTTCCAGGCCTGATTGCATTTGTGTGTTAGAGAAGCGTGAGGTTTTTCTCTTTCTGTTTTGGAAAAACACATTTTTGAGTCCTACAAAATGTTATATTTGCCTAAACCACACTCAAGGTCATTGTGATATTCTGAAAAGAAAGTGATTTGCAATTCTTAATTAAAGGATCTGGGGCAATATGTTCAGATCATTGTTTTCCACCATGAAATAAAAGATCATAAATATTTTTTATGATTGAATAATGAAACTGGCTTCTGGTGTCAGGAGTTTTTGTTCTGAAAAACAGTCAAAGCTACTTATTCAATCCACGGAGAAATCTGGAAAAACGGGATTTATGTTTCTAAATTGAGAAGTTTGTGATTTTTTTAAACATTTAAATCCATTTTGTTCTCTATACACCCAACTCTCACTTCCCTAATCTCACCCGTTTACCCACACGAGCATCTGTAAGTCAAGTAGAGAAGGATGGTATCAGAAATAAACTGCCCTGTCTGCCAGCGCCTTCTTTGGAACATGGTGGCTGCCTGACGGGACAAGAAAAACAGCACCTCAAACAGCTACAAGTGGCATTATTCAGTGAAAAATCCTGGAAGCATTTAATACTATTCCAGGATAATAATATCAAAGGATTCTAATGACATAATATTCTAGTTAACAATATTACGGTATCCTAATGACCTGAATTTTAGGAGGATGTCTGAATTCATATTTAGTAACATATCCATATGAGTCAGAAAAAGCAGGTGAGAATGTCTGCTTAAGTTCAATAAATTTTTGATGAGAACCTCAGTGCAAACCACTACGCCAGGCGCCTCCCTGAGACAGCCGGAGGCATCAGCTGGGCTATGCCTAACTCATACATTCTCAGGATCAGGAGAAAAAGAGAGATGTCTACTCACAGATTCTGACAAGCATAACATTAAAAATGCAGTGACATTTAAAAATAGATTCGAGGAGAGAGACTGGAACAGGAAATGCAGTCAGGCATAATCCAGGCAGAAATATGAGCACGTGTGCTCAGGCAAGAGCAGGGCTGAAATCCTTAAGTGGCTCCTCTGGTCGCTCTTCGATTTCCGTTTCCTTCCCTTTGCACCTTTCATATATCCATTCGTGCCCTACTCACCCTTCAGTAAGCCCAGGTCTTTCCTGAACTCCAGGCTAATGCTAGTCCTCTTTTTTGGTCCTGGCTTAAACCAGCATGCACTACCACGGCACTTACATTTATACAAAGACCATCACTTTGCTGACCAGTCTTGCCCCAATTCTTCTTCCCTCACTATCCTCCAAAAAATAGGAACAACTCTTAATTAATACGTGAGTTCCTTCAGGCAGAGTCATGTCCTGCTTGCTCTAAGTCAGCTTCTGGCCCATGTGATTGCCCCACAAAGAGCGAATGAAAGAAGAAAGGAAGAAAGGAAGGAAAGTTCTCTCACACTCCTGCATTACCAGCAAGTGCACAGAACCAGGAGCCTAAATCTAGCTTCTCATCCTGGTTCCACCACTAACTCACTCTATGCCTTTGGGCACGTCACCCTCTCAGAGCCTCTACTTCCTCAACCATGAGCCCTTTTTCCCTAAGATACTGTGATCCTAGAATTTTACTCTAATAGACTATCAGGTAAATTTGCCTACCATTCTCTCTCTCACTATTTGGAAAACAAATTAAAAGACTTTCTCTATTCAATGCACAGAACTTGAGAAAGAATAAATTTGGTAATTCTTTGATCATCTTGGATAAAAGAACTAAACAGAAACATAAAGTGGCACTATTTTATTTGCTTATTTGGAAGTCACTCTTCAGAACCTCCCCCTGAAGAAGAGTGGAAGAGAAACAAATGATGTTTCACATGGCCTTGACCATAAGCCAGAGAACCCGCAGAGGCTGGCTGTGCTCCCCATCCACGCCTATGGCAGTAGCTCCCTGCCTACTCCCCAGTGTTAAAGGCAAGACAACAGGCTCCAAATGGAATTGCTCACGCTGAGCTCCACATCGCCAAACAGAGACTTACGACAGTTTCTGTCGCTCTCCCAGAAAAGGAATCTTAAACCAGTCACTCAGGAATCGCCCGCCCAACATCAGCTGGGTAATCTGCCTGATAGGGACTTGCCATCCCCTAGGAGGAAAGCACCTTTGCAATAGCCAATCTGCCTTTGTGCCTAGTATAACTTCCTTGTTCCGCTCTGCTCTGCCTATAAAAGTCTTCCACTTCGTCCAGCTCCTCTGAGCTCCTTTCCATCTGCTGGATTGGATGCTGTTCGATTCATGAATGGTTGAATAAAGCCAATAAGATCTTTAAAATTTACTCAGTTGAATTTTGTTTTTTCACACCAGTAAGTATATAAATCTACATCTTGTGGAAGCCCTTCAAAACCCTAAGTTCTATTTAATATCTAACCTGCATGTGTCCAGGCTTCAGATGGAATGTCCGTTCTAATCATGTTTTATGTCAACTCTGTTAGAATTGCTAGTGCCTCTGACAGGCGGTAGTGGGTAAGAAGTAAGAACAGGGGCTTCTGAGTCCGACAGCCCTTGGTTTGAACTCCAGGTCTGCCAGCTGCCAGCCCAGGGGCTTTACCCCCACAGTCCCGCTCCCGAATGAGCCGGCCGCCTGCCCCTCCTTTCCGCACAGGTTCCCTTGTGCCTTTCCTGTGCATGAGCCTTTCTCCTCCAGGTTGTTGTCTCTCTTGATTTCTATCCTGGGGGACAAGACCCAAGGCGCCAGTAACAAAATTACTTATAGTAGCATACCCCCAACCCCTCAAATATGCAGTCTATTAACAAGCTGTGGCAAAAGTCATCTAACTCAAACTTTTTTTCCCAGAAAACAATACAAATAGACCTGCATATTATGAAGTAGGTATATTTGAAAAACAAGCATAATGAAACCGTTTTCCCATTTTACTTCTGATTAATGAGCAATTGACAACAATCCTTAAAACAAGTGGCTTCTTGTTCCTCTCTTTCCTTCCCACGAGAAACCTGAGCTGAGCACTGTCATAACAAGAGGACACCATTTAAAGGAATTCTATTTCAAGTTATTTATTACAAATTAAAAATAATTTTAACCACTACTAAGTGAACTTCTTTTATATATCAAATACTAGCATCCTCAGAATGTTTAAATAATAAAACATCAAAGCTAATGTTGAAATGTAGGAGTCCTGTTTGCTTAGTGTAAAACAAACAAGGCTTCATTCCCAATGAGAATTATTCAGATGTTACCAGCTAGTTACTCCATTTCTCCAAGAAAGAAGCAGCTGACCCTTGGGAGCGTTGTTAATGGCAGGCACTCGCAAGGCCCGTAGGCAGGGCCTCTCAGGGAGACAGGAGCACTAACCAGAGAATGGCTGACCCCCCAAAAAACAAATACTTGATTCTTGGACTAAACCAATTTAATCATTGACAGCTCTTAGTAAAAGAAAAGCTTTAAGATATTCTAGAGATTCCAAGGCCCTACCCAGCACAGAGAAAAAAAACAGGAGGAGGAGGGGGAGAAGGAGAGAGAGGGAGAGAAAGAAAGGCTCTCCCCACAAAGAGTGAAGGAAAAGTCAAATCAAACTCCTGGGAGTTGCGCATTGAACATGGTTGACTTTTTTTCTCATGTGGGAAAATGAAGAGAAGTTTAATCTCAGAAAAACCAGAGCGAGTGGTGAGAAAAAGCCCTTAGCAGGGTTTTGCCAGTTCCATTTCCATAGCAATGGGCTCAAGGAGTCCTTGACAATGATACAGGTTTTCCCTGTAAGATACAGAAGCCTCTGAACAAGCCAGGCCCAAATACTGCCTGCAGGACACAGGCCTTCTCAGAAACTGCCCACCCGTCCTAAAGCTTGTTTAATCCTGATGGGCCATGACCCGCGGTTTTTGACTCAGCAGACAAGTTTAGCTGCAGAGCAAAACACTTTAATTCATTCATCATGACATGTTGCTCTCTTTTGTTGCCACAAAATTTAAATTGTTGTTAAAGGGCAACAATTTAAATATTCTATCTGATCAAAATCATCGTTGCACATACGCAAAACAGAAAAGCACCTCAACATTCATATATATTTTAGAATTTCAAATCATTCCCATTGCCCTGGAAAGGCATTGCCCCTCCTCCCTCCTTCCAAATCCTTGCAGAGATGAACTCAGTATAAAGGAAGGTCAAAACGTAAGTGCAGCTTTTCAGTTAAATATTGACAGCCCTGTTGAATTAAAATGCAGTTGTATTATATTTTGCTTATATCAATTTATAATGTTTACAATGTTTATATCATTTGTCCAAACACTTAAAAACATCTGTTCGTTCAACATTTTCTAACCAGCCCAAACAATTCCAGAAACCATCCACTCTTCTACAAACCCTCAAGGTGTTAGTTACTTCCTCCCTTTCCTCTGCCACTTCTGCGCTCTGTTGTACAAATTCTACTTGCTTATGCTTTCAAACTTCAGCCTCCGTCTTGAGGAGCGTGCCCAGGGCTGCTTCACGGGTGTGCAGCCAGTGCAGTCACCCTTGGTTGAACGCTTTGCTGAAACTGTCCTGAAATGTCTCATCATTTATATAAGGGGCCCCACAGCTTCATTCTGCACTAGCTCTTCAGACTATGCCCTGGATGTGCCTGGTGGTAGCTTCCCTTGAGGACGGTCCTCACAAGTGTCTATGTATCTCTGATGAATCACCTGGCATTTGAGATGCCAGATGTGTCACCGCCTCTAACTGAACACCAGTACAATGACATCAAGGTGGCTGGATCCACCAGATTACAGCCCCTTTTATTCCAGTACATACCTGGAGGGACATCTTACAAAGGAATCATTTGAGATCTGTTTCACCTTACAGACCAACAGTAGACAAATACATTTAATAACTAGAGTAAACACTCCCACCGAAGGTACACAGAGCTAACAGATCTTGGTATCACTCTCACTGGGGTTGATAAGATTGCATTTTCTCAATTCCAGCTGAAACTGGGCTGCCTCTTTGTATAGACATACACATTTAATGTGGCAGTGTTTCTCCTGTTTTCAGAGAGCTGTTACTAAATCAAGGAAGAACATAAGAATTGCACCCACTGTCTCCAGATCCTTGGCCCACATTTGCTCTTCACTCAATTTCAATTAAGATTCTGTTCCTTTAGGACACAGGGATGGTTCAACATCCACAAATCAATCAACGTGATACACCACATCAACAAACTGAGGAATAAAAACCACATGATCATCTCAATAGATGCAGAGAAGGCATTTGACAAGATCCAACAGCCATTTATGATAAAAACTCTGAACAAAATGGGCATAGAAGGAAACTACCTCAACATAATAAAGGCCATATATGACAAACCCATAGCCAACATCATACTCAATGGGCAAAAACTGAACACCATCCCCATGAAAACAGGAACGAGACAAGGATGCCCTCTATCACCACTCTTATTCAACATAGTATTGGAGGTCCTGGCCAGAGCAATCAGGCAAGAAAAAGGAATAAAAGGAATCCAAATAGGGAGGGAAGAACTGAAACTCTCGCTGTTTGCAGATGACATGATCTTATATATAGAAAACCCCAAAGAATCCATTGGAAAACTCTTAGAAGTAATCAACAACTACAGCAAAGTTGCAGGGTACAAAATCAATGTGCATAAATCAGCAGCATTTCTATACTCCAATAATGAACCAACAGAAAAAGAACTCAAGAACACAATACCATTCATAATTGCAACAAAAAGAGTAAAATACCTTGGGATAAATTTAACTAAGGAAGTGAAGGACCTATATAATGAAAATTACAAGGCCTTTCTGAGAGAATTGGATGACGACATCAGGAGATGGAAAGACATTCCATGTACACGGATTGGAAGAATAAACATAGTTAAAATGTCCATTCTACCTAAAGCAATCTACAGATTCAACGCCATCCCAATCAGAATCCCAATGACATTCTTTACAGAATTAGAACAAAGAATCCTAAAATTCATATGGGGCAACAAAAGACCCCGAATTTCTAAAACAATCCTGAGAAAAAAGAACAAAACGGGAGGCATCACAATTCCTGACTTCAAAACATACTACAAAGCTACAGTAATCAAAACATCATGGTACTGGTACGAAAACAGGTGCACAGATCAATGGAACAGAATTGAAAGCCCAGAAATAAAACCACACATCTATGGACAGCTTATTTTCGACAAAGGAGCTGAGGGCATACAATGGAGAAAAGAAAGTCTTTTCAACAAATGGTGCTGGGAAAACTGGAAAGCCACACGTAAAAGAATGAAAATTGACCATTCTTTTTCACCATTCACCAAAATAAATGCAAAATGGATCAAAGACCTAAAGGTGAGACCTGAAACCATAAGGCTTCTAGAAGAAAACGTAGGCAGTACACTCTTTGACATCAGTATTAAAAGGATCTTTTCGGACACCATGCCTTCTCAGAGAAGGGAAACAATAGAAAGAATAAACAAATGGGACTTCATCAGACTAAAGAGCTTCTTCAAAGCAAATGAAAACAGGATTGAAACAAAAAAACAACCCACTAACAGGGAAAAAATATCTGCAAGTCTTATATCTGACAAAGGCTTAATATCCATAATATATAAAGAACTCTCACAACTCAACAACAAAAAATCAAACAACCCAATCAAAAAATGGGCTGGAGAAATAACAGACATTTCTCCAAAGAAGATATACGGATAGCCAATAGGCACATGAAAAGATGCTCATCATCGCTGATCATCAGGGAAATGCAAATCAAAACTACACTAAGATATCACCTTACACCCATTAGAATGACAAAAATATCTAAAACTAATAGCAACAAATGTTGGAGAGGTTGTGGAGAAAAAGGAACCCTCATCCACTGCTGGTGGGAATGCAAACTGGTGCAGCCACTATGGAAAACAGTATGGAGATTCCTCAAAAAAATTAGAAATAGAACTACCATACGATCCAGCCATCCCACTACTGGGTATCTATCCAAAGAGCTTGAAGTCAGCAATCCCAAAAGTCCCATGTACCCCAGTGTTCATTGCAGCATTATTTACAATAGCCAAGACGTGGAAGCAACCTAAGCACCCAGCAACAGACCAATGGATAAAGAAGATGTGGTACATATATACAATGGAATACTACTCAGTTGCAAAACAGAACAAAATCATTCCATTTGCAATAACATGGATGGACCTTGAGGGAATTATGTTAAGTGAAATAAGCCAGCTAGAGAAGGACAATCTGTGTATGACTCCACTCATATGAGGAATTTAAACATGTGGACTAAGAACAGTTTAGTGGATACCAGGGGAAAGGTGGGGTGGGGGGTGGGCACAAAGGGTGAAGTGGTGCCCCTACAACATGACTGACAAACGTTAACGTACAACTGAAATTTCACAAGATTGTAACCTATCATTAACTCAATAAAAAAATGAAAAAAAAAAACCATTCTGTTCCTTTAAATCACTAAAAATGCCCTTTTCAAGGTCTCCGTCAACTTCCATCTTGCCAAAGCCAATATACAGTTCACCTGCAGTTTACTTGACTCCCCAGTAGCTTTTGTCGAAAATGACCTTTCTCTCTTTCTTAAACCCCATCTTCTTTTGGCCTCCATCATACTATGTCGCAGCAACTTGTCAATCTCTGCTAGGTATCCTGGAGGTCTCCACACTGATTTCCTATAGAAAGACAGCTTATCCACCATACGGGTGCATTCTCATGGGGAAACTGAGAAGAACGAGTGTACTTTCCCAAAAGGCTATCTCCAAGAGCAAGAGACACAATATAAAGTATTATTGGATTGAGGGCAGAGATGCATTTTCCACCCAGTGTGCCCAATACTTTCTTGTTCAATATTATTAATCCTGACTTAGATAATGATATGAAAAGGCATCACATGTGTGGGAAGTTAATACAGTGGGTCATGGAATTAGTGAAATCTGAACAGTAGCCAAAAGAAAACAATCATAAGTTTAACAGGGATAAATGCAGGATCTTCTACTTTTTTCCCCAAATCCACCTGGAAATACAGCATAGTCTTGGTGAAAGTGAAAAAGATGTTGTAGTTCCTGGTGACAGGTATACACAGCACGAGAACAGTGTTACGAAAAAAGCTAACATGACCTAGGATTTAATTAATAACACCATTATATTAAAGACAGAGGAAGATGACCCTTAGCATCCAAAAATTTGATAACTATGATTTAACTATGCACAAGATATCTGAATGTCATTCTGTGCTGAAGTGTGCAAAGAGAGAGCTGAGAATTAGAGCAATGCTCCTCAAACTTTTACGTGTGCAAATCATCTGGAGATCTCATTAAAAAAGCAGATCCTGATTCTGCAGGTCTGGGGTGGGGCTGAGATGTTTCACGGCTAAGCATCTCCCAGGGGTTGCTGCTTTGAGTTCAAGAAATTAAACGATCTCTTGGTTCGTTCCCAGCTCCAACACTCTGGAGTTGGCCAATTCAGCCAAGCCTTGGCACAAAGATCATCAGGCCAGTTAGTAAGATCACGCCTCTTCCAGCAGTTTTTCGTCACTATTTAACCAGAACTCCAGACTCTCCATCCTGAATTCAAATCTTGGGCACCTTGGCAGGCAGTGGAGGGAATGTGGTGTTTCAGTTCAAGGTTTTTGGTTTACTGTAAAGAGGGAAAAACTCAAGGGCTCCAAAATTAAAGACACGATATACCAACGAAGTCAACTGAGCATCAAGCAGGGAAACCTGTTCAAGCAAACCAGTGGTTTGACTTCTCAGGCCTTCTCCACCTTGATGGTGCTGCCACTGCCTGGTTCATTTATCATGAAGACACGGTAAAAAGCTTATGATATAAGATTAAATTGTAAAAGGAAGATATTCACATGGCACTATCTAATTCCTGATAGAGGGCCACCCCTTTAAGCCCAGGTCCTGCTGGTTGCTGGTAGTCTGAGCAGGTGTCTGTTCACAGAGGCCTGCAGAGGGGCTTTGCACAAGGTGGGGAGAGGCAGGTGGGAGAGGACAGCATGGCAGCATGATGTCCCTTCCCAGGCTGCCTCAGGATCTGGCACTTGAGCTTCCAGGATAGGGTCTAGGTCATGAGGGAAGGAGAAGGAAGAGTTTTCAAGGGCAAAAGCAGGGTCATTAACAGAAGATGGGCCCCTCTCCTCACTGTGGTGAAGAAAAGAGCTTGAGAGAGGTGGGGAAGGTCAAGGACACAGCTCAACACCACAGCAGTGGCCCTGAGCCTCTTTCTCTTCTATTTTTTTGGTCTTATTAAAATAAGATTTTAAATATTATTTTACTTTTATTTTCTAAGTTCTTCCCCGTACTATATTTTTATCAGGTTAATACAGGCAGGGAAAATTTACTTTATTTCCACTCGTAGTTGTGAAGAAATCAGAACCCAGGCTGGACCACATTAACAGATTACTCTCAAATAAACCACATTTATATACATCTCCTGTAATACATTTTCTTTTAGAACAAACCAGTAAAAATCAAATGGCCTATGTTTACTATACACTCCACTACGATTCACATAAGGTTTCCCATTTTGAGCTAACTACAAATCTTTAACCGAGATGCTGTCGAAGAGAGAGTTTTCCAGTTTAAGTTCTAAGCTGCCCTTTCCGTACTTACCCCTCTCACTTCCTAGTTAGCACCCAGTGCAGACCTGCCCCTGCTGTTTCCTCCAACCCTCTGCCCTTGGCCCTGAAGAAGTTGGCAAGTTTAGGGGCCAATCTGTTTACAGGAGAATGTCAGCCGTCTTTAGACTTCCGGGCTTAGGCTCCCAAGCTGCCAATACAGCACTTCTTTGAGTGTGGCGGTCATTTCCTCGGGGGGGTTGCAATTCCCACAGAGTTCTCCTCCGCTTGAGTGGGCGCACAGTCACTCAAACCGAGCATATAAACTGAGTTGACTCATGATGAACATCCATTTGAGCAGAAATGCTAACTAGTACAATATCTGAAATTTACTTTAAGATACGTCCGCAGAAAGGCTGTGATAGAGTGTGTGCGTGTGAGTGTGATACTTAGGTTGACTGTCCAGGTGCAGCTGGGATTGCGACGGCAGCTGCACCTTGCAGGGAGGGCAGTGGGATCCCACCAGGAAGACGGCCCGTGTTCCAGAGGCACCGGCCACAGTGTTCCGTTGTCTGTCTCCACCAACACCAGCACTCTACTAACTAGTGAGGAGAATATCAGAAATGGGTTATTAGTAAAATTAGTGGACCACTGGATATCCACACGCAAAAAGTGAACTCAGACCCTGCCTTCTTATCATACACAAAAGTTAACTCAAAATACATCACAGACCTAAATGTAAGAGTTAAACTATAAAACTTCTAGAAGAAAATATAGGAGAAAATCTTTGTGATCTTGGGTTAGGCAAAGGATTCTTAAATATGACACCAAACGAACAATCCACAAATGAAAAATTTTGATAAAATGGACTTAAAATAAAAAACTTTGACACTTCAAAACACCATTAAGAAAATGAAAAGACAAGCCATACACTGGGGGAAAATATTTTCAAATCACATTTCTGATACCAAAAAATATGAAGAACCCTTACAACTCAGTAAACAAAAGACAAAAAATAAAATAAAAATTGGACAAAATATTTGAATAGACACTTCACCAACAAAGATATATGAATGGCTAATAAGCACATTAAAAGATGCTCAATGTCATTAATTATTAGGGAAATGCAAATTAAAACCACAAGATAGCACTTCCTATCCACTAAAATGTCTCCAATCAGAAAGACAGGTAAAATGTAGTGCTGGTAAGAATATGGAGGAACTGGAATGCTCATAAATTGGTAGTAGGAATGTAAAATGGTACATCCACTTTGGAAAACAGTTTGATGGTTTATTTAAAAAAATAACATAAACTTACCATACAACCCATAATCACTCCTAGAGATTTCACTCAAGAGAAATGAAAACATGTCTACAGGAAGACTTGTCTGTGAAAGTTTACAGCCTTATTCCTAATAGTCCCAAAATGGAAACAATCAAAAAGCCCAGAATTGGTGATTGGATAAACAAAATGTGGTGTATCTACACAATGGAATACAATTCAGCAATAAAGGAGAACAAGCTACAACATGGATGAACCTAGAAAATACTATGCTAAGAGAAAGAAGACAGACACAAAAGACTTCATACTCTATGATTCCATATGAAATTTCCAAAAAAGACAAATCTGAAAGCACAGACAGCAGACGATTGCTTGGGGCCAGGGTGAGTGTGGGAGCAGGAGCTGAGCGTTCATGAGTACGAGGAAAACTTTTGAAGTCTTGGAAATGTTCCACACCCGACTGTGGTGATGATTGTACAACACTCTGAATTTACTAAAAATATTACTGAATTGTACCCTTCCAATTGGTAGAATCTTCTGGTATGTACATTATACCCCAATAAAGCTGATAAAACATGTCGGAGATTCGTCTCACCCTGGACGTGCAGGGTGTGAAATCCTGCAGCCTGCATTCTGAAGGACAGCGATGCTACCTAAGGCTTATCCCTAGCATGCCTGAATCCACACAGCAGTTTGGGAAGGTTGCTGATTGCCTGATGCTGATTCAAGGGAGAAGTCTGAACACCTAAAGGGCAGAAAGCTGTGATCCTATCGAATTTATACGAGATGACCTATGACCTGTTTTGGACCTGGTTGTTAATAAAGGCGTGCTGATAATGTGTAATATGTAAGCTGATGTTTGCTCTTGTCATCACCCAGTGGTCAGACTGCAGGGGAGCAGCCAATCCTAATAAACCTCAAACGTCTTCAGTGGGTACTGTTATCCACCCAAAAGACCCTGAGCATTTTATATAACTAAACTGGCTTAGGTTAGTTGACAACAGAAACCAAAGGGATGTTTATTTTCTTTACTAGTTGATTCCTTCAAACATTATTTTGGAATTATTTTAACATTGAATTTGAAATTATTTCATCCACAAAAAAACTGTGGTAAGCACAAATTTTCAGGGCACTTTCGATCACCTAAAATAAGGCACAGCTTAATTTGTTTAATTATAATAACTAAAACTGAACCAACGAAGTTGGAAACCACTAAAGACACAGGAGATGTTATGCTCATACTTCTAAAGAGAATAAGACGTTTTTCATTCAGTAATAAGTGATTTTTATCAAACAAACACCCATCTGTGACATAAATTCTGTATGCCTTTGTTCTGTTCCTGAGAAGAGTGCCAGAGTGCCCGAGGAGAGCAGCTGTTCCCCACTTAAACAAAGTCTCCAAAGGCAGGCAGGTAGAATTCCTCAAAAAAAAAAAAAAAAAGAAAAAAGAAACTCTACTTTATATGAAAATATAACTAAAAGAGCTAGTCAACAAATGCCAACAAGTCTGAAGTCACACACAATGGAGTATTCTGAAGTCACAATCTTCAAACTGAAAGGAAACCCCACGCAGTAGAAACGCAGAGTTTAATCAGAATTCTTGGTCTGTTTACGGTGACTATTCTATAGCAATAAGCGGACTTACACTGGTGTTTGAGGCACTCAGGATCAAAAGTCTCTTCCAAGTCTGAACTCACGGACACACTTCGTAGGATTCTTTGAGTGTTTCTTATGCTTGGTTGACTACAAGCACTAGGTGTGCAAGGACCACTGGTCACCAGTGGAACATTCTAGAAATTCAACAAATACTTGTTGAATATGTGATCTAATGAACTGCTCGCTTAAGATGCGTAGAAGTCAGTGGCTCCAAATCTGGAAATGAGGTTTTGTTAAATGTGATCTAGGTTTAGCTTATACTGAATATTCATCATCAGTAAATATCATTTCAATTACAAAAACATAGTCCATTGTTTTCTTTGTGAATTGGTAGATGGAAAACAAAACAGATTAATAATCTCTATCAAGTCCCTCCTGGTTACTAGATTCTGTGGCTCTTCTCTCTCCATATTTGGACCCCACCTGCAAGCACAAAAATTATCTGGCTTCCTGTTTCTGCTGCTAGGTCGTTCCTGATTGGATGCTCTGGTTTAGAATGTGAGCTAAAGACTTGGTGCCCAAAATGTGTGTCTACCATCTACCCTAGTTTGACTACCTGGATTCTTCCTTGTTTCCCACCCTTGAATCCTGTCTGGGTGACCTGTAAGGTGCAGCCTTCTTGAGCTGGCACCTTGTCCTTTCCCTACCCATCACGTCCCAGGAGATTATCCCTCTGCTCAGTGACTTCCCTAATCCCAGCGCCTGTCTGTCTGGATCTCTAAGTAATGCCCGCTGGGTTCCTTTCTAGGCCCTGTTGCTCATCTGCGCTGGGGCTTCCATTCATTCATCCAACTAATATTTACAGAATCAACACTAAATGCCAGGCACTGCGCTAGGTATTAAAAACAAGAACAAAAACCTCTGCCCTCAAGGAAAGACATGCAAGTTAACAAACAGTTACAAAATGATGTTCTGATGAGATGTATAGACAAATTGCTATTGCGACAAGCAGGAGGGAAGCCTAAATGACGGGGTGGACCAGAACCAGTTAGGATGCCACAGGCGAAATAAAGGGCTTTCCAAGTACTAGAAAGGGGTGTTCAAGCTCACAGATGTGAGGCTCCACGTTACATCATGGGAAGCATGGACACTTCAAAATGGCTGTAAAAGGGTTAGCAGTGGGAGAAGAAGCTGTGGAGAGGTCTGAGCAGGGTCAGATCACAGAGGGCCTTGTAAGTCCCGCTTAGTAGAGGGTGAGAAGCCATTAAACAATTCAACAGGGATGGGATGACATGACCAACTTCACAGTCCATTAACTCATGGGGAACTTCCAGTGCTGACAGTTTTCTGGGCTCTTAGGAAGCTATTTTATTGGCCACATCAGAATGCATCCCAACACCTGCAGCTGGGCTGGCCCTTCCAGCAACACCTGCCCCCCGCCGCCCCCCTAGCAGATGGGCCCAGCTCCAGATTCTGGCTCTACCAGTCTGGGGCTGGTCAGCACAATATCCCTCCAAGTGCCTTTAGCTGGGAGCTGGTCTGTAAGGTCAATATAGGTGGTGCGTGTGTGCGTGTGTGTGTGTGTGTGTGTGTGGAGGAGGTGAGGTGTTTGGTGTATGTACGGTGTGTGGGTGTGTGTGTGTATGAGATGTGTGGAGGGGGGAGGGTGTATATGGTATGTGGTGTATATGCCTGGTGGTATGTGGAGGGGATGTGTGCATTTGGGGACGGGTGGGGTCATTGGGGATGTAGAAGGAAGAATGGCTCTTATTTTGTTGACTGGAGCTAGAAAGAAAATAATAAGCCAAACATTGAAAAAGAAATTCTGAAAGAAGCCAGGACAAGCAAGTGCACAACGGATCATCAATTAAAGAGAAGACAGGAGAAGGACAGGAGCAGCAGGTGAATAGGAACAGCGGGACTTCGGAGTCAGCAGACCTGAGAAGGTGCAGGTTGGATCAGCAGAGAAGGAGTGGCCCACACAATCCCAGAGAAAAGGCACCTGTGGCTTGTCCATTTAAAGGGGCTGCAAAGGAGGGACACAACACCACATAGTGCCTGCAGATGGAAGGTATTCAATCAATTTTGGATGAATTAATGAAAGAATTAAAGAATTAAAGAAATAAAGAATTCAATCCATCAACCACTCAACCCTCCAAGGCCAGATCTTATCCCAAAACTTGAGGGACTCTAAATGTCCAATTCGATCAGGAGTACTTTTAGCAGAAAGAAGGACCTTGGTAAGTGACCAAGTCAGAGAAGCAAGACTGAAACGGTGCTCGTTGTAACAGGAGCGTGACAATTAACAGACATCAACTGACCACTTCCCAGTGACAAACACCTGACAAGGGGCTCTTGGAAAACAAAGAAGCAGCTGACTTTGCCTGAGCGACTTCGATGACCCAGGGGGACCTCTCACAACTCTGAGATGTATACCACCCTCCCCACTTCTCAGAGCTGTGGGAATAGCGTGAAATAGACACGAAGTGAAGCAGGGGTTTGGGGTCTGTACGTACAAAGCGTAGGCTGTGGGCTGTGGAAGGCCTGATGGGATCAATGCCCCAGTGCGCACCCCATGGACGAGTCAGGGTCATCACCAGATACTGCATCCTTTTCCATGCCTGCATGGCTGTAAGTGCATTCACTGCAACAGCAAAAGTTTATTATGTTAACTTAGTGACTTCCAACTCCGGCTGCAGAGTGAAATCAACCTGAGGAGTAATTTTAAAATGCAAATGACAGGGTCCCATCTTAGACCACATAAATGATAATCCCGGGGGTGGTACCTGGGCATTGATATTGTTAAAAGCTAATGTGCAGCCCAGAGAGAGAGCTTCTGTATTAACTGTGCCTGCTTTCCTGGAGCACACAGAAAAGCTAGCCAAGCTCTTCTGAGTTCCCCATGGCAGAAAGGAGGCCTGAGGAAACGCCTTCAGTCAACAACGTGTCTGTGTAGAAGCTGATCCTGCAACCCCAGCAAATGCAGAGCGCTTCCCTGCTCCATAGCTTGGCCTACTCATTTCAACGGGAACTTACATAGCAATCAGCAAGCAAAGTATAGTTGGTGACTACACCATCATGACTTTAATCTCCCAACTCCTTCCCTGACTCTTATTTCTTATGTAGAACATTTTTTTTATATACAGATATGTACTTCTTGGTTCCTTGGACTTCTTCAAAATCAAGGAAGTGGCCTGGAATCACAGTAAGGAAGGCAGCTGCAAATGGGGTCCTCAAAACACACTAGCCTCTGTACATCCTTGACTCAGGGTCCCAATATATGTTTGGTGCATGAATGAAGGAGTAAATAAATGAATGAGCAAAAAAATTAGAAAAACTAGATAGAAATGACAACAATCCCACAAGAAAATATTATTTCCTACCCCAAGAAGGTATTAACTATTTAAAATGGCAACTCCCTTAAAGAAACATAGGGTGAACTTTCAAAGGCATTTCACATATTAGTGAATATCTCAAACTCTCCCCACCTCAAATTTCTAGAATGAACAAAAGTATGCCAAGGAAGCCAGGGGTGGGGTTGTGAAGAGTTAGGAAAACTATATTTTGTACAAAAACAAAGATAGAAATGCCAGCATAAGAGATTCAGAATAAAAGAGGCTAAAGATAACCAGTGGGAATTTTGAGGGGTGGGGATAGAGTGCTAGCCACCATCCCATAGAGCTACAGGGACAGAAAGTAAGCCAAGTGGAAGGGATAGTTCTGGAAACAATTATTTAAACTAGAAACCCAAACCAATTGGAAAGGTCTCTGTGCCTCTGGAGCCCAAAATGGGAATAAAGTTTTCTGAAACACAGATTCTGGGTCCTACCTAGACCTGCTGAATGTCAATTCCCTCAGTGGTATGAAATCTAGGGGGCTGAGGACCTCATGCCCAGAGCGGGGCCAGGACTCGGGGCTGAGTTTGCATTTCAGGGACTGGGTAAGAGTTTTGTGGTTGTTAAGGCAAGCTTGCTCCCTCTGGAGCCTTGGTGGGCCATACTGTCCTCCCACTGCCAATGCTTCTGGTCTTAGCACTAGACCTCGTGTCCTCAAGTTATCTGTGTATTGAAAAAATTGCTAGGAGTTAAGGTTTTGATCTTTGAAAGAAAATGTCCCTTCTTTTTGACCTTGGGTGATGGCATTCTGGGCAAGCCATCCAAAAGAGAACCAGATGGCAACTCTGGCTGGATGGGAATCCCGACTTACCACAAAATGTAATGCAAATTCAGAAACAGGACAGGTGACAAAAGCCACAACGATAAGGCTGTCCGGGGGTGGAAAACTGCAGGCTGTACATGGATGAACGGGGTAGGTTTTAGGGAGAGGATGGGGCGCGATTCAGGTGCGGGAGTAACGTGAACAAAATCATGCAGCTCAAAGTCAATCGCCACTTGCAGTTACAGAGGAAGGAGGTGTTCAGGATAGAGAAAGGCATGGATAAGAGGGAGTCAATTGTGACTGAATTTGGAGGGGTGAGGAGGGCCATGGCCCGTGGGCAGGAGCTGGGACCGGACGAAGCAGAGAGGCACAGTATGAAGGCAGCCGGTTAGCAGCATCAGCCTAACTGCGGTGTGAGACTAAGAGAAAGGACGCTAGCATCAGACTGATTCAAAGCGGCGGGTTATAGTGATTTGGACAGCGGGGGATCATGCACAGTGGTAACAGGGAGAAACAAAAAGTGAAAAATCAGGGCATTTTTTAAAAGAAGAAACAAAAATTCAAAGGGAGAATTTGGATAAGGGGATACAAAAAAAGAAAAGGACAACGAAGCCAAGGTAACTGAAAGAATGTCTGGAACTGGGAAAAACAGGAAGGCAAGTCATTGGAGCAGGAAAGAATTCCTGTGCCGGGCCTGAGATAACAAGAGAGTGGCTTTCTGTTTGTAAAATTCTGTCACCACAGAAAGGCTGGAAGGCATTTAAACGTGTGGTGTATGATAATCAGCACAGTGGCGTGAGGTTTTCTCCCTTCTGAATGTTCTCTTTGAACTAAAAATGATCTGCTAAACTTAAGCATCTCCTTTATTGTTGTAGAAAATTTCCTGAGGTTCTCGTAGGATATTACAGAGCAATGAAACAAAATGCAGGAAATACTTTAGGGAAAAGATGACACTTTCCATAAATACTCACTTGATCGAAATTTGACATTCCCACCGCAATCCAGCAGGTTCTCTGGCACGAGAATTTAAGTCACACAGCCTGCTGGACCAACAGACCGGACCTCAAAGACAGCTTCAGGAATGAAGAGATTCAAACTGCAAACGGCAGATTCAGAAGAGAAAAAATAGTGCTCACACAGCCTGGAATCAGGATCTTCTGTACTTCCACACCATGGTTTCTGGATGAACACCCTGAAATAAACGCTGATCTAGGCAAGAATGCCATCCACCAAGCTGATTCCGATTCTCACTGCCTCCATTGTCTGTCTTCTGCCCCCAAGCTAGACACAAAACCACCGGAGCAAGTTAACCCAAAGGCAGCAATCCTGATGCAGCCTTGAGAAAAACAAAAACTCAAGAGGAAGGATTCTGTGTCTTAAATGGTTCTCTGGGCACTGACTGTCACCCTCAGTATAAAGCACAGGAAAACACAATGAACCCAGCTATAGCGTGGTGTTTCGTGTTGAAATAGCTCCCTGGCAGGCAAGTTCCAACAGAACCCAAGTTCATGACCTTAACTAAATTACTTCTATAAAGGAGCTGTTTCTCCTCATTAATTTTGGAATGCATTTATTTACTCAACTGTCCATGGATATACATTAGTATTTTAGAAGTAAAACAAGTAAAAGAATTACTTGCAAACACGTAAATAAGCTACATACATCTTTCTTAGGCGACCACAGTTTCTCTTGTTCATCCAAACATTTCTGAGGAATGTAACTAACAACTTCACCTAAGGTCTAAGATCCAAAGTTCTCTCTGGTTGTCTCCAGATAACTTTTTGTATTCATAGTGAAGGCTTATATTCATCAGGAATTATTTCTAAAAATTAAACTTTTCTGTGTCTGCCATAGGTGTCCCCGTAATAAACTGCACTTATTGGTTAAATAAATAACACACTATCCTAAATTCTTTTTTCTCTCTCTCTTTTTTTTTTTGAGGAAGATTAGCCCTGAGCTAACTGCTGCCAATCCTCCTCTTTTTGCTGAGGAAGACTGGCTCTGAGCTAACATCCATGCCCATCTTCCTCTACTTTATATGTGGGACGCCTACCACAGCATGGCGTGCCAACCAGTGCCACGTCCGCACCGAGGATCCCAACCAGTGAACCCCGGGCTACCGAAGTAGAACGTGCGAACTCAACCGCTGCACCACCGGGCCAGCCCAATATCCTAAATTTCTAATTGAATTATTCTCACACTTGACTTCTCTACGTCATAAATCTCCTAAAATATAGTTTTAAAAATTATTTACTGCTAAGGAATAGCTTATTAACACTATGGCAAACAATACTTTTAGAAGGAGCGCACTGTTATGAAATCAATTGACCTTGTTTTTAAATTCCAAGTGATCAAGGAAACTCAGCTCTAATATCTTTCTGTCAAAGACCATCCTGGAAGGGACAAGTTGGAAGGTGGAAAGTTTACAAGTCTCTACATTCATTAAGTGATGGATTAACACCCTGCAACAGGTACACTGAAGAAGTGGTATGGAGGAAGGGCCGTGGAGAGACTGCTCCACGTTTTGTCAGGTAATAGCAGGTTCTTTCCTTGTACTGTTAGGGAAGGAGGTTTCATGAAGAGTTTGCCTTTGAGGTACATGAAGAAACATCTATGGAAGGATACTCCAGAAACCAAAAGAAGTGGCTACCTCACAAGAAGGTAACAAAGTCAAGACTTAACTGTTTTCTCTCTACCCTTTAGTACCATTTGAATTTTGTGCTTTGGGCATGGATTACCTATTCAAAAATATTTGTTTTTTCCAAAAGTTTTTTTTTCTTTTAAAGATTGGCACCTGGGCTAACAACTGTTGCCAATCTTTTTTTTTCTTTCTTTTTTTTTTTTCTGCTTTATTTCCCCAAACCCCCCTCTGTACACAGTTGTGTATCCTAGTTGCAGGTCCTTCTAGTTGTGGGATGTCGGATGCCGCCTCAACGTGGCCTGATGAGCGGTGCCATGTCCGCACCCAGGATCCGAACCCTGGGCCCCTGCAGCGGAGCGCGTGAACTTAACCACTCAGCCACGGAGCCAGCCCATCAAAAATATTTTTTAAAAGTTACTTGATTAATAAGTAAAGATATTAATTTCAATTTGGCTCAACAAAAATACGCGGCTATGAACTGCTGGGAACGTTGCAAAGCAATGAAACCACAGGTATGAAGAAGACAGTGCCTGCCCGCAACAAGCCCAAGCCAGTGGGCGAGGCAGGGGGCAAGCCAACATTTTCACCATGGTGCAAGCAGACAACAGGACGGAACCGAGTGCACACCGAGTCTGGGGAAGGCACCCAATAAATACTGCAGCGCCGAGGAGGCCTGGGAGGTTTTCCAGGGTGTAGACGCACACGGAGACTGCTCTGGCATTTACCAGCCCCTGAACAGGGAAACACTGGTTAGCTACGAAGAGGTGCAAGTGTGCCCAAGAGAAGGATCCTCAGCTCTGGTTCAACAAGCCAGCTGGGGCCCCAGCCTCCCTGGCTCACCCCCAGTGTGATCCACGCCACATCATTTTGTGTGTGTGTGTGTGTGTTACAAAGTGAAGGGTTTGGGAGACGGCAGTCCCACATAGGGTCCTGTTTCCAGAAAAATAACAGTGGTGGCAGTGCTGAGGAGAGAGAAGAGCAGAAGGGAAACCCAGTGAGAGAATGGAAACAGTATTTCATGGGAAAAACAAACAATTCCTGAGCTCAGACAGCATTAGGGACAAGAAATGGAGCTGGACGGCATAGATTTTTGGAGGCAAATAAAACAAGTCAACGCAAACAAATGTGGGCAATGAAAGAGGGGGGTGTCCAGGACAGCCAGCACTCAGGGCAGGCGGAACAATGAGAGCCACCACGACGGACTGCCCACCTACGACACTACGCCATGTCCATCACTGTATCAATATTTTTCATGTGTTATGTAATCACATTAATCCTATCTGTTTTATAGACAGGAAGGCCGACATTCAGAGATGTGAAGAAACTCAACCAATGTCCCAGGCTCAGCAAAGTGACAAGTCTGGCATTTGAGCCCAAGACTATTTGATTCCAAATCCAGACTCCAAATTTCTAAACAATTATGCATCCCAGAGACTACAGCTTGGAAGAGAGCCTCCCCAACAGTTCAGTGTATGACAGTCATAATGGTGCTCATGCAGAATGCTTACTGAGAGCTAACCCTGTGCCAGGCACTGTTCTAAGCACTTTTCTTACAGTCTCATTGCATCATTAACAGCCTCTCCCGGGAGGGACCGTTATCAATCGCATTTTACAGATGGTGAAACTAAAGCACAGAGAAGTTAAGTAACTTGCCCAATTTCCTACAGCTAGTAAGGCCAGAGAATAAAACACCTAAAGCTTAAAGATACATCTTGTCATTTCCCCATAAAAACTTACTGTAGATGATAATGAATATCCATAGGACTTCATGAATGAATTATTACAAAGTGGTAGCATGTCTCAAGGATGATTACCTTGAAATAAGTAGTCATACACACACTTCAGAGTACTAGCTTCTAAAGCAGTGCCCTTCTAAGAGTGGCACAAGACACTGCAGAACGGTGTACACGGTTGTTTCATCGCCCTGCTGCATCTGAATTCTCCATCATCCCAGATTAACTACAGATGTATGCTTTATATTTCATGTCGGGAGACAGGAACGGACCCAAGGCCCAGGGATGTCGGAGGGGGGCAGCGATGCTTTTATTGCGCATATCCTTGTTTCCAACAACTAAAATCAATATTTTCTATTGGCTTTTATTTGGGGAATACAGCTACAAACAGGAAAAATACATTTTTGAAGTCCATTTAGACACACACACTTTACTGTGGAGTACACACGTGCTGGATTTGGATACTATGTCATTCATGAGAATGAAGTGAAGTTTTTTCTATTCATAGATTTTTTTTCTATATTTGGAATGGTCTATTTTTACTTAGGAAAAAAAGGATGGTTTAAAACAGAAGAGTTGATGAGCCAACGTGTAAAGCCACTATAATTCTACATAATTGCCAGCTGTGGACTTAGCACAGTATTACTTTCAGAAACACACCACCTCCTATAACACACTTAGGAATAGCTCAATTTAAACAAATTACATCTCAAAGGAAACTGAGCCACAGGGTCATATACCATGAGTTGTCAGATAATCCAGAGAGACGGCAGAAATGATGGAGAACTCCTAATAAGAGGAATGCTATTAGATAATAATCATTTTTAAAATATAAACACCAGATAGAAACTCAGTGATGATGCAGGTCGGGATTATTTTATTATGACCAGATTATACCATTTCACTAATCACTCATGCTGTATATGGGGCACAAAACTATTTTTAAGAAAATCACAACTCGCTCACAGACGCTTGTTAGAAAGGGCGCCGGGAGAGCCGGCGGGGACGGCGAACGTGGAAGGCGGGGTGAAAGATTCAAAGGCTGCAGCTGCGCGCGGTTTTCCACAGCCTCTTAAAGCAGCAAAGCCCTACGCGGTCCCACTTCGCTCACACACCATTCACACGGCCCAGGCCGAGCGCTGAGCCCTGTGGGGCACAGCAAACATTCAGGGCATCTCCTTGGGCTGGGCCTTCCAATTTCCTAGAACAACAAGGCCGAGTAACGCTGTTCGCTCTCCGCCGCGTGGGAAACCGGACCGGTCACCTTCATCAACCTGAGAGAAGCGGGCTGGGCCCGCAGAGCCCAAGGCGGCTGCTTTCCTCCGCGGTGACCCAAGCCCCTCTGTCCGGGCGCCGCGCGCAGCCCGCGCCGGGCTATTCGAAGCCGAGCCGCCGGCTCCGGTGCAGGGCTCTCCCGGGAACGCTTGAATGAATGACACGGTCTCGTTCCTGCAGACTTCACAACTCAGCACACATTTTTCTCACGAGGGTATTTCGCATTCCGCCTGCCTTTTGACCTGTATTTTTTTTTAATGAAATGCGCATTTGTGGGAATGGGTCCATTGTCATGTGTTGCATACGTTAAGCTGTTTTCAACATATATTTTGCGATCGCCTCGCCAACAAGGAGCGACGCTGGGAAGACTGAGCCCTACGGGTCGATTCGGGCATGGGGCTGTCTGCAGAAAGGAAGGAGAGTTTCCCCTTCTCTCGGCATTGACGTAGGCTTTGAAAGTTCGCTTCGGATTTCTGTTCTCAACCTTGCCACGCGCCAGGGCACCCGTGCGACGAGCGAGCCTGCAAAGTCCTCCCTTCGCCGCCGGCTCCCTCACCCCGGCGGGGCCACGAGCCAAACTTGTGCGGGGAATGGCCGGCTTGGCCACTTCGGGGGCTGCACAAAGAGCGCGGTTTGGGAAGGCACATCTGTGCCCCGGACAGCTGGCGAGGGGCGCTTTTCCCCGTGGTCTCTGCCCACCAGGCCACCCGGGCCGCGCGGGGCCCGCCCTTTCCCGGCCGCGGACGACCGGACTCTCCACCCCGGGACAATGAAGGCCATTCGGGAGAACGCCGTTCCCATCCATTCCCCGCGCCAGATTAGTAGCCTGGGGACTGAAAGCCGGGGACCGTGGCGGGGTCCGCGCGCTTCCGACGCTCCCCGCCCCCAACCCCCGCTACCCTACACTGCTCTCTTCAGTGGCACTCCTGGACCACTAAAGCCGGAGGGTGGGAGCCCCAGGGTCCGAGGAGTTTAAAGCAGAAGGCTCGGAGGAGGGGGCTGCGTCCGTCACGAGTGGCGTCCCCAGACCTCCGCGGCCCGGCCCGGAGACGCTTTCCAGGGGCCGCGCGGGAGACCCACGTGTGCCAGCCCCGGGTCGGAGGCGAACTAGGATGCGCGCACCGACCTAAGAAGCGGCGAAGCGGCAAAGCGGCTGGCTTTGTCCCGCAGCCGCCCCGCCCGCCGGGATCAGGGGCCGGGGACCGGAGCTCACCTCTCTGCTGGCACTGCGCGGCGACCCAGAGCAGCGAGGCCAGGAGCGCGACCCCCGCGCCGCCGCCACGCATCTCGTCGGCGCCGCTCCGGTGGCTCGGGGAAGAAAGGCGCGGCCGCGCGCGGGGGACCCGGCAGAGCGCGGGGCACCCTCCGCAGAGCGCGAGTCTGTCGCTTCCCCGCCGGCCACTCGCTGCCTCGCCCGCCCCTGGGACACACCCCCGCCGACCTCCCCCGACCCCTCCCCTCCCCTCTGCTCTCCTCCCCTTCCCTCTGCTCTCCTCCCCTTCCCTCTCCTCCCCTCCCCTCCCCCTTTCCCCTTCCCCTACCCCCGCCCCAGCCCAGGAGACCCCTCCCCCAGTCAGGCCCCTGTGCTCGGCCCGGCAGAACCTGCGGGGACCGGCAGCTCCCGGGCCGCGCTTCAGCTGTCCGCCCACCCCCAAGTTAGGCGTGGGGGCGCCCGGGTCCGAGTTGGGGGTGTGGGCGGAGAAAGTGGGCTGCGAAGGAGGAGAAAATCTGCTCAAGCTGGCCCGGGCGGGGTGGATGCCGAGAAAGTATGTGCCCTGTTGACCCTTCCCGCCTCGCTGCGGCTCTGCAGCCCCGGCCGGCCCGGAGCGGAGCATGGCCGTCAGCCTCCCCTCCCAGACGGGACCCGGGGCAGGGGTGACCGGCCTCCCCCTCGGCTGCTGGCACAGGACTGTGTGAAGATTTTTCTGAAAATAGTTGTAACTTGTTTCCCGTTTTCTCTAAGGAAGGCAAGAAAGGTCGCTTGGATTTCATTATTATTGGCTTACCCTTACTGCTGGAGAAAGAGGTCTCATTTTCTGGGAAATTTATTAGTATTAACCCGAGATGTTAACTGCTTTGTTCTTTTTTTACCTACATCTGGTCCCCGTTAAACAATTTTTAATTTCCTCTCATTTTTTTCTAATGCTTCTATAAAAGTATGCATAACACTTTGCGGATCTCTCTTTCTCACAATATAAACACACGAGATAATAAAAGTCCCTTTGTAGGGTCCCACTCTCTCATTTTGTCTATTTTTCTTTCTTTCTTTTTTTTGGGGGGGGGCCCTGATAGGGAGATAATTTCATCTCAGTTGAGTCAATCAATTTGACAACTACCAATTCCAGTTTTTCTACAGACACTTCGTTAAACACTTAATGAATAAAATATCACTATAATATTAGCAATTATTTTTAAAGAAACAGAAAGGTAGAATTTGGCCCTTTAAAAAAGGATGCGGTATAGTTTAGTGAGAAGGGACTCATCGCAGTACCACATTTAAAATACAGACTTTTTTTTTTCAAAAATTGGCACCTGGGCTAACAACTGTTGCCAATCTTTTTTTTTTTTCTGCTTTTTATCTCCCTAAACCCCCCCTTATACAGTTGTATATTTTAGTTGCACGTCCTTCTAGTAGTGGGATGTGGGACGCCGCCTCAACGTGGCCTGACGAGCAGTGCCATGTCCTCGCCCAGGATCCAAACCCTGGGCCACCGCAGCCGAGCCGGAGAACTTAACCACTCGCCCTGGAGCCGGCCCCCAGACATTCTTAACTATTACAATATTTAAGTATTAAGTATCGAATTATCCAATCAGTGATTAAGTATTTAATAAGTATTAAGCATTTAAGTGTTAAAATACAGAATTGTAAGTATTATAAGTATTCTTTGTGCCACGAAGAATAAACTTTGTGGGCACACACATTTACACCCCTACATATATATCTTTGGTGTCTCTTGCGTGCTTTCATATAGATTATCTCAGTGATCTGTACCCCTCTGTCAGGTGGGCAGATAGCTACCCTTGTGCCAGAGAGGAGGAAATGAGTTCCGGGAGCCGAGATCCCTGTGTCAGCAAATGTTCAGTGGGGAGCAGACTCCAGGTCTGAGTTCCAGCCCAGACTTTTCTGCATCGCTGCGCTGAGAAGGTGGTGGAGGAGATCAAAGAACAGGAGGAATGGCAAGGGGTCACTGTCTCCCCAAACCCTGGGTTCCTAGAAATTCAGTGCAGGCTTCCGTCAGACCTGTCTCGGAACTGCAGACAGGGAACTCGTGCTTGCCATTTCAAAGGAAACAAAGGGTCAGCACATTTGAGAGGAAGAGGGAGCATCAAAAGTTGCAACTGGGCTCAGAGTGTCACTGCGGAAAATTAAGCAGAAGGATTTCAGCAGAAGAATTTCAGAAGCCAATTTAATGAGCAAGTGTGGATCAGATGGAATACTAAAAATGTCACAATTCTTCATGTCTGAGATAACCCTGCAGTACAAATTTTCCTATTCTTTAGCATGCTTGGCAATATCTAAATTATCTATAGCACAATGAGTGTTCAGGAGTGGCCTCTTCAAGCTGAAAATGAGTATAAGACCATTGATGTTTTGTGAGAAAGTAGAAATTCAGCTCAACTAGGCACACAAAGATGCTTGCTTCAAAGTCACCTGTAAGTAATGAGCAATGAAAATGCCTAAATGCCAAGCCATAGTTAAATGGTTAAGTAATTCATAGCAAATCTATATGATAGGCTATTATATAGCCATTTTTAAAGTATGAAACTTTTAAAATTCACAAAAAACATACAGAAGAAAACAGTTGTGTTCAGCTGATAAGCGGGCGAGAGGTGGTGGGGGTGTTGCAGGTCGTATGAAAGATAGTGGCACCCCAAAGATGAGCATGTCCTAACATGGACATGGGAATGTGTTCTATTACCTGACAAAATGGACTTGGCAGATGCAATTAAATAATATGTGGAGATGAGGTAATTTTTCTAGATTATCTGGGTGGGCCCAGTGTAGTCACTGAGGTCCTTATAAGTGAAAGAGGGCGGTAGGAGAGTCAGAGGGGCTTGGTGTGAGGACTCAGCCTGCCACTGCTGGCTTGGAAGACGGAGGAAGGGCACCTTGAGCCCAAGGGGTACAGTAGCTTCTCGGTGCTGGAAGGCAAGGAAGCAGATACTCCCCAGAGCCTCCGAAAGGAACCAGCTCTAAGGCCGCCTTGACTTCAGCCACGTGAAAGTCCGTTTTGGACTCCTGACCTCCAGAAGTGTAAGACAGGAAGTTTGTGTTGTTTTCAGCCACTGAGTTTGTGGTAACGCATTACAGCAGCCGCAGGAACTAAAACGTAGATAAAGAGACTCTCTCAGAAATCAAGTGTAAATGATGTTGGGGAAAAATAGTGAATAGCTATATTAAAATCTGAGCAGGTAGTGAAGATTCCATTCATGTCTGTGATGAGGTAAAGGTCAGAAAAAGGAAGAATTGGAAGAAACTGCATGAATTATTAGGGAGAAGAGTCAGAATAGAAGTTCTCAGAGCACAGTAGCAGAGGACAAGCTGGAGCCTGGGGAGGCACGGGTCTGCTGTCCTGAGAGACGGGGAGGGGTAGGAGCTTTGGGGTTTCCTGCAAGAAGTGGTGTGCCATAAACTCGCTGAACAGTTGGGTGTGGCAGCTATAAAGTGAGAAGCCAGGCTCTGTTTATAGCCCTAGGTGACAGACAGCTCAAAATCCAGGCTCGTCTTCTGAGCACTTGATTACCCAGGTGGGGCCTGCGTTTCCAACCTCCTTCGCAGCTGGGCGTTGTTGATGCAGATAATGAATAACTAACCTCGAGATAAGAGAGACAGAGTGATACTTAATCAAGCAGCGGGTTAGTCCAAAAGCACTCCTTTCCATAGGGAAGAAAGCACTCCGGAGAAGTGTGGATTACCGCGCTGTTATACACTGTCTCAGAACAAAGCGTATACATCAAGAGTGACAGGAATATAATTTTTTTTCCCCAAAGTTGCGAGGAGATGTTTCACCACTTTTTAGCACATATTACAGCAGGTTAACTTGACCTTAGTTGTCTGGGAAGAAAAGTTTATCTTCAAAGAAGTTCGGTGTCAGCGTCAGAGAGAGGGAGGCACACATCCCCGTCTTTAATGAGGGCATCCTCTGCTTTGGAAAGTGTCTGAAGCAGATGTAGAATGCATATTTGATGGGCCATAAGTCAGGCTGCTCTGGGAAAAATAAGTCTTAGGCCTAATCAGATTTAAACCAGAGTGGCTTCCCATATACCTCAATATGTGAAAATATTATTATTTTCATCAGCATAAATCTGTGTTAGTTTTCCTAGACTACTGTAACAAAATATCACAGATTGGGGGCTTAATCTACAGAGATTTATTTCCTCACAGTTCTGGAGGCTGCAAGTCCAAGATCAAGGCTCCAGCCTGTTTGGTTCCTGGTGGGAGCTCCCTTCCTGGCTCGTGGAAGCCCACCTTCTTGCTGTGTCCTCGTATGGCCTTTCCTCTGTGTGTGCAGAGAGAGAAAGCTCTCAGTGTCTCTTCTCATAGGGACACCAATCCTACTGCATCAGGGCCTGATCCTTATGATCTCATTTACCTTAATTGTTTCCTTAGAGGTTCCATCTCCAAATGTGGGCACACTTGGGAGTTAGAGTTTCAAAATACGAATTTTGAGGGGCCACAAACGTTCAGTCCGTCACAGACTCTGACTAAGTTCAGGCCAACAGGATGTGAGCAGAAGTGGTGTCAGCTTCAGGCCTCCTCAGACTGAGGAAGACCTCCCTGCCCCACATGCTGGGTCTTTCCTCTTCCCACCGGCTTAAACTCCATGTTGTTCCACCACACAGCTTCATCCCCATGGGTGGGGCCGCTCCTGGAAGACGGCGAAGCGATGAGACAGAAGAAAAGCGAACAACTCCATGAAACCGCCTCCTTGCTGGCGGACTGCATTATGGAAGAAAGAAAGAAAATATTATCTAAGCTAAGCCATTGTGCTTTGCAGTCCTTTATAAAGGCAACCTAGCCTTTCCTGAACGTATCCTAGAATCTGAGCAACGAGGCTATCGTCTGTGCAGCTAACAAAAGCAAATTATCATGACTTTCCACCAAATATTTTGAAATTAAAAATAGAAACTTATTAAGATTGCTAAGCTTAATTAATGAAGTAGCTAGTCTGCAAGAGTGAGTTCCAAAATAAAATAAACCAAATCCTGCCTCTAAGCCGAATCTTGCTGTGAGTGTACTCCAGGCCCGAGTAGAGTGCTTCTTTCTAACTCATTCTGAATGTCTTAACTTTGAATTTATTTTGATTCACATGTTATGTCCTCATTTCAATATTTCCCACAAGATTTTTCTTTTTTGATTTGATTTTTTCTTTTTTTCTCCGTGGCTTTTTTTGCCTTAAACATTCTGTCTCATATCTGCTTCAATGTCTGCGAAATTTTTGCTTTCCAAAATCTCATTGCTACTATTTGCTTGCAAGAGTACAGAACAACTAATGTCAGGAGCCTAACATGCCTTGCCTAGCCCAGAACAGTCTTACAAAAGGAGAGCATTTCTCACCACTCAATGTGGGCCTTTACCTTTGACACTTTGACAACATCTCTCACTTTCTTTTTTTCTCTTTTTTTTGCTGAGGAAGATTCACCCTGAGCTAACATCTGTACCAATCTTCCTCTATGTTGTATGGGGGGTCCCCACCTCAGCATGGCTGCCAACGAGTGGTGTAGGTCAGCACCAGGGAACCCAACCTGGGCCATCGAAGCAGAGTGCACCACTAGGTCATGGGGCCCGCCCCTGACAACATTTCTTACAGAATATTTCTTAAGGCAATGCTTTAGTTTCTCCACTCTGTGGGACATCCATGGGGTGATCTAACCACATCCCCATATGCTTTCTGAGAATTGCCTTCCCATGATTCTGTGGTTACCACAGGAAGACCCAATTTGTACAACACGACCTTATCTCACCCCACCCCTACCTGGGCCACTGCTCCCTGTGGACTGGCCAGTCGGTCATTATCTGAGACCTGCCTAGGCAGCATACTTGAGCCTTAGCACCATCTGGTTTCCAACTTTCCTTACATCCACATGCCAATAAATTTTCTTCTTTCTTTAACTACTTTGAGTTGAGTTTTTGCACTTAAAACTGAATCCTAATACGTGTTTTTATATTGATATACCTTCCATTACTGATCATAGAGTCTGCTTTCTGATGCTTAATGGCTTCTTAAACGGCTTATAGTATTTTACATTTACGAATCTGAGTTTCCAGAGCATAACTTAAAAATACATTTAAATAGAATTTAACAAGGATTTCACACAAGAAAAAGCAATGATGAAAAATGCAGGAAAGGAGCCAGCCTTGATGGCCTAATGGTTAAAGTTCAGTGTGCTCCACTTCCACAGCCCAGGTTCAGTTCCTGGGCGCAGAACCACACCACTCGTCTGTCAGTAGCCAGGCTGTGGTGGCGGCTCACACAGAAGAACTAGAAGGACCTACAACTAGAGTATACAACTATGTACTGAGGCCTTGGGGCGGGGGTAAAAAAAGAGAGGAAAACTGGCAGCAGATGTTACCTCAGGGTGACTCTTTCCCAGAAAAAAAATAAATAAATAAAATAAAGTTCCATTAAAAAAAATGCAGGAATAAGACTGTCTGGGACGAAATACCAGCTCCCACATACTTGACTGAGTGATCTTTGGAAAATTATTCAACTTTCTTGTCCTCAGTTTCTTCATTTGTAAAATAGGGATAAATATAAGACCTACATCAAAAGGTGAGAATCAAGGTTCTTAGCACAGGGCCCAGCATCAATAAGTATTCAGTAAATATTTCCTTCTACTATTGTCGTCATGAGCATGATGCTGGATTAGGGGGCACCGTTGGACAGCTACTGTAAGACCACAGTGAAGAAGGGCAGATTTGTCAGCACAAGCTGGTAAAAGGCGATTGGACACATGTGAAGAGAGAGACTATTATTCACCTTCTTATGTACGTGGAAGAGGCACAGGAGAACGGAGGGGAAAAGTAAACTACAAAAGAACGTCTTCCTGAAAGCTAAGTAGTAGATAAAGGTGAAGAGAAAATAGCTGCCAGCTCTAGCAAAACCAGAAAGATTTTTAAAAATTGTCAGGGAATTGGTCTTTGGGGAACTTAGCAAGTGTGTTTTTTTTTCCTCAAGGAAGAGGAAGCCAGCCTTGGGGGAGTCTGGGAGACAGCTGGTCACAAGGACATGTAAACAGCATTTGTCCCCTGGACTCCACAGGACATCCCACCTGCTGGGGATCTGTAACAATAAAAACCTTCAGCAGGAAAGTTAGACTTTGAAATCAGAATTTGCAATTGTAGCAGCATACGAGAAATGTATAGCTGGACGCCAATTACCTGAAAAGAAATAGACATTTATAAAGATACTTGTTATTGTGTCATTTTCATCTGCTCCGGTTTTGGAGAAGGTGCTTACAAACCATCACCGTTATTGGTGCTTCCTTCTGTTTTTATTAAGTTATCTTTCTATTCACTCCTGTTAAAGGCAAATGTTGTACAATATTCTGCACTTTCGGTTTTCTGAGCACTGCTTTTCTCCATGTTTGCCTCAAGAACCCTGTCTCTGTCATTTTATCACACCTTCTCCAGACCTTTCATCAAGAAGCCAATTGATAGTCAAATAAGGTGTAAACCTGGCAATGGTCTAGTGGTCTAATGGTCTAATGGTCGAGACAAGATTCAAATTTTAGGAAGATGGTGTTACTAAGAAATAGGATTTGTTGTAGGAATAGGTGGCATTCTTTCATCAAAAGGTCCTATACAGAATAGAGCAAGTAGTTAGTCCTGGGAAGTAACATCCAATATTGGAAAGTCAGAAGACCCAAGATTAAAATTATGTTTCTGGAAAATATTGGCTATTTGACTCTGAGACAGATTGATTACCTTCTCTGAGCCTCAGTGTTTGTTCTCTGTAAAATCTGAATAACAACATCTCTTACTGGATGCCTCTGATGACAGTAATAAAAATAACAGCTATCGTGTGTTGAATCTTAAAAATGTACTTTACACCCATTATCTCACTTATTTGGCTTGAATCTCCAACTCTACCTGTCCCAGGACTGCATTTTCGCAGCTGAATGAGGCTGGAGAGCCACACTGATCTGTTTCTCTTCAACTCATGCCCACAGTCCTTAAAATTGACCTTTAGAATTGCCTGGCAATCACATGACTTGCTCTAAACCGTCCGCTTTCCGCTGAGCAACCCCATCCTTTCAGAGCTCAGCTGCATTTCCCCCTGGCTAGGATGCCCATTCTTTCCTTTCGCCACCTGTTGAATTCCTGGTCATCCTTCAAGACCTAAATCAAACATCTCCTCCCCTAGGTAGCCTTCTGTGACTGTTCCAGTGTTCACGGGCTGCTTGCTCCTTTGTGCCCCCAAAGTACTTTGTAATACAATCTCTGTTGTGACCGTTCTGCTGATTTTATTAGCATATTTTTCACGTTAAAGAAGGAACTTATGCCCCGTTTCATTTTATTTTATCATAACACTTACCACAGTGTCGGAAACTTGACAGACGTTTGTTGAATGGGCAATAACGTTGTCCTATTCAATAATCTGTAATAATGTTGTAGCTCTTGTGTATGTGCTATGTTCCAAGCATTGTGCTAAACATGTTACATAAGTTATTTCAAAGGTGGAAGAAGGTTACATAAGCTAGTAAGTAAACTTAGAGTTCTGAATTACAAGCAATGAGAGCTGACTCTGGCCACCTTTAAAAAGGGCAAGTTAATTAGAGAAATATCTGTGGGGTGGGGAGAATGGGGTTCAGAGAATCCACAGGAACCTGGAGGATGGAGCTTGGAGAACACACAGAAAGTGAGAGAGCCACTGATGCAACAGGACCATGGCCAGGTCATCCACCCAAACAGTGCGGCTGAAGCTGACTATAGCACAGTGAGCCATCTGACCTTCAAAGGTTTGCTTCCTCTTTGTTTCACTAGCTGGAGTTTCAGAACCCGGGGAACCAGTAACTGGTTAAGCTTGAATTGTGTACCCAAGTCGGGGTAGAAGAGGCATTGACCCCTTCTTGTCCAGAGAGGGTGCTGGGAGTGAAAAAGAGGGAAGAAGGTTTTACACCATAGAAAATCCTCCCTAAGAAGAGAACAGAGTGGTCAGAGGAGGAAGGTAGGATTGGACAACAACCAAAATAGCAAATGTCTTCTCCAAGTAGTCAGGAAGAGCTTTATGGAGAGAGGGACATTTAACAGTCACTAAGGAATCAGTATTTCTTGGAAGGCAGAACAAAAGATAAAAGGCTGTGGGGAGTAGCCTAAGCAAGGAAACAGAGAAAATGGAACAGGTCTGGAGGCCAGGGCCACAGGCCAACTGTATGGGACACAAGCTGATGGGCCTCCTCGGGTCCCATCAGTGCTGGACCGACTGGGGACCTACCGTGGGCTTTCTGGCCCTCTGCTCTGGCCTCTTCTGACAGCTGCTGGAGTTCTCCCTCCTCTTTAGACTTTTGGCCTTGGTTAAAACACCACACTGCACAGCATGAGATTTGGCCCCCAAAGCAGCTCCTGAATGGGACAGATGCTAAAACCCAGAAGTGGGGGAAGTTTATTCCCTGTAGGGTAAATTTTAACCAATGAAGAATACAAGACAAAGGGAGCCAGACAGAAATTCCTCCTGTTTCTCTCTACCATGCACTGCTTAAAGGTCCCGTGTCTCCTTGCAGCCCGTCTGGAGAAGTCCAGTGTGCGGACACCCTGCCAAGCCCCTCCTGAGTTCCTTCTGGCTCATCCTGAAGCAGAACAAGCACCTGATGTCTCACTCCACATTGCTTCCCATCTCTCCTTCCTTCTCTCTGCTTTCTCTTCTTCTCTGTTGCCATGGATTTTACTTTTCAAATAAAGCGCCAGCATTTTAATCTTTGCCTCAGCGTCTGTTCATGGAGATACAGGGCTAAGAACAGGCCCTCCTGAAGGCAGCAATTCGTGAGAAGTGGGAAACAGGTTTACATACTGCCAAGTGGCCATGATGTATAGGAAGAAACGTAGAGTGAGGAGCTTGAGCTTGAAGCTGAGGTGATGTGATGTTATTATAGATTCTTGAGAAACAATAAGAGAAACAATAAGACCAAAGTCTTTCATAGGAAAATCTACCTGCTAGCAGTAAACAGAGTGAGGTCAAGGGAAATGGAAGGTGGGTGACTAGCACAAATGGAGGTTGAAGTGGAAAAGACACAGCCAACAGGAGTGGCAGTGGGAATGAGGAAGAAAGAGAATAAAATGAGATTTCAAAGGAAGAAACATGACTTAGTAACTAATTGGGTACAGATGATAAAGGAAATTGGGGATTTAAAATTTTCTTTGAGAATGAAAAAGATAGGTTAGATGAGAAGGTAAGCCAATGGGAGAGGAAATAATGAGTACGTTTGATTGTTGTAGTTCATATATTACCAGACAGTCAAATGGAGATGTTAGAAAAACAGCTGGAAATTCAAGACAGATGGAGAGTTCAGCCTCTCTGCATGATCATAAAGCTACGGACACAATTGAGCTCACAAGGTGGGACTGTTCAGAGAGAGGTCACCATAAACTCAAGTGAAAACAAGAAGGCAGAGAAAGGGAGCTCCTGGCAGATGGTCAAAGCCTTTTGTGAAAAGGTGAAAGCTGGAATAAGGAAATTTGGGAAAGGACAAAGGATGTAGTGATGGCTGTGGTGAGTACTCCAGGAAGTTAAAGAGAAGATGAGTGACACGCACATCACTGAGCACTCGCCATGCCAGCTGCTTAATCTTCACACGCAAAATAAATATTATTTCCATTTTATGGGTAAAACAGTAGAGGATAATCAACTTGCTCAAAGTCACACAGCTAAAAAGGGTTTCAGTTAGTTTTTGCTGTGTCACAAATCACCCCCAAACTTAATGACTTAGAGCAATAATCCTTTCTTTTCCTCAAGATGGTTCTCCGGTTGACAGTTTGGGCTGGCTCAGCTGGCTGCTTTTCCTGCTGGCCTTCCCTGGGCTCATTGCTGTGTGGCAGTCAACTTCAGGTTAAGGAAGTAGGTGATGTGGGGAGCCACAGCTGGGCTGCATGGAGCTGAATCACAGGATCGCGCTGTAGTCAAAGAATGCCGATAGATACAGTGAATTAGAAATTAAAACAAAATCAGAATTCGAACAAAATATCCAAGGTAACGGGAATGGAGAGCAAATCTAACGAGTGTGGTAGGGAGTGGTTGCTGACAGCGCATCATAATGACAATTATTAGAGCTAACAGCTACCGAGCATTTGCAGGGGTCGGGTCCTGCTCTGAGGGCTTTTGCACATTATCTCCTTTAATCCCCACAACTAGCCTCTGAGACAGGCACAGGCACACAATGCCTGAGTAGCTTAACCAAGAGGAATTCAGGCAGAGGGCTCAGGAATTTGGAATTTGGAAGAAATATTTGATCTGGCGATTTCAGTCTTGGTGTAGATGTCTTATAATAATAAATTCCAGGCTATGATGCTGTTGGCTGCTGATCAATATGAAGAAAAAATTGTGAAAGTGAGGAGGGCAGGAACTATGAGACTAAGACCCTGAAGACTCATCAACATAGGTGTTGAAGTCAATAAGAGTAATGATGGATAACAAGACATAAAATAAAAAAGGAAGCAAACAAAGTCCTGAAAGCTCCAGTGAAATATAGGATGTGAAAAGGTTATACAACACCGTGAAACAGAAAAATAAAAGACAAACACAGCAGAGGACATATGGTCAGGATATGCTAGGTTATACTGCAGTGACAAACAACTCCCAAACCTCAGAAGCTTCAAATAACAGAGAAGTCTTTCTTGATCACTGTGGCTTAGCAGTGGGCTCTGCTCACTTTTATAACTCTGGAGTCCAAGCTGCTGGAGGTTTTAACACGTGCTTGCATAATCACTGAGGCAGCAAGAGAAATAAATCTATACTAGCTCTTCAAGTTTCAATTTACGTTTCATTGGCCAAGGCAAATCACCTGGCCTTACCTAACCTCAGGGGAATCCTATCGTGTGCCTGAAAGTGGAGGAGGACAAGCATATTTGGAGAAATAGCGCCACTGACAACCACACAGAAATTCATGTGCATTATTCTAAGACGTGTTGGGCAGGCACAAAAGAACAAGAACACAGCTCTAGGGACCCCAGCTGAGCCTGAAGAAGATGAAAATGAAGAGCAAGAGAGACAGAGATGGGTGATGAGGCCAGTTAGGGGTGAGCAAGATCTAGCCAGGCTAGGATCAAAAGCACGGTCAGGGTCGCTCTCCGAAAGGTAGTTGTGCAGGTGGAGGATGCTGAAAATAGGGAAGCTTATTATTAGAGACCCCCCCCCCCTCCCCGCCATCCAGAAAACTTTATTCTGTGTTAGGATGGGGAGGTTGTTTTCCTTCTGGAACAGACATCCTGCAAGTCTATCCTAGGATAAAGCATTACCAGTTCAAGGGGCGGAATGACAGCTGTGCTAGCGGCAAGAAGGCCTTAAGTACCAGAAGTGACCAGAGTCACATTATTCCCAGGGCTTGGGTCTCTACAGCTGGGCATGTGCCAGGGGCTCTGACTGAGACCTTTAGAAAAATAAAATATTTCAGCTGTTAATAGGTTTCTAGGTTAGGCTCACCGTCAGAGTTCTTCAGAAGGTCTGGCTTTGTGCTTCCTAACAACTAAGACAAAAGTGAAAGTTCTAAAGGCTATGTAATTTTCATTTTCTAATAAAAGACGTCTGCAGAGACACACCTTTAAGTATAAATAAACTCAAGAAGGAATTAATTATTTGTGAGTTATCAACATAATGGACAATATTTTTAGTTACAGGTCTCCACGAGACAGTGCTCTTCAAGCAGATTCTTATATCACTCTTGTTTAGAGCCCAGGCCACAGCTTCCCATCTGTAATTCAGGAAGGGCTGTCCTGAAGGACAAGGCCTGTTGAGATAATGAGGTCAGGTCTGTTTGGTTTTTGATTACCAACATTCCTAAGGTATTTAGGACCCAAGGAATCTAGAAGAATGCATTGATTATTTTCCTACTAGATTGTCTTACTTAAATATCTGATGTTTCAAGTGGGCCTGTGCCTGAATTCTCTCACAACTACCACTAATGCACTATGAGTAGCAGAACAGGAGTTATGCATGGCTCTGTAACTCACCCATGAAAAGCAGTGGTCCTGAAGTCCACAGAGAAGCAGGCCCCAGCCTGGGCCTGTTGTAATGAGAACCACTGGTGCAAGGCATTCTTCTTAAATTTCAGCAAACACATCAGAGAAGGAAGCAAAACATATGTAGTGGGAAAAAATAAACAGATTTCAAGAGCAAAGCAGCATATGTCTTTCCTCTCTGAGAGTTAGGCCAAAAATGCCCTCCCTTCAAAGCCAGAGGACAAGCTAAGCAGCCAAGGCTTGAAAAGAAAATAACCCATATGGAGGGAAGGAAAAGAGAAGTTTCAAGAAGGTCATATACCACATGTGCTGGCACAGTGTCACAACTTGTTCAAGGGGGAGCTTGCTCTACTCTTCCCTAAATTGCCAGCTCATTGAACCAGAGGATTGGCTTGAAATATGTCTTTTAATTGAAGAGCTATTTTTCATTAACATTCTGCACAGCTTTGGTCAACAGGAATGTTTCCATAGGCAACTGCTCTTCATGAAAGGCTGGATTTTAATTATGAGATGAAGATTATATATGGCTAATTTTAAAAAAGAAGCTAGTGTTTTCCAAAGCCTGTATATATGACCCTGGGTAGAAGACACTGCTGGTTGTAACCCACCTTCCTTCTTGCTAACAAACGGCCAGTTTATCCGGTTTAAGATGGAAACTTGTGCTTGAGGGAAGATGGCTTCCTTCCCACCCCAGGAGTGAATCTTGGTAAATTCAAGTTAATTAGGGTAATTTTATTCTGTCTGCCAGTGATTGGCTTAGATACAGGCTCGTGACTCAGTTCTTTTTTTAATCAGCATTATTGAGACATATTTACATATATAATAACATCCAGCAATTTTAAGTATGCAATTTGATAAGATCGACAAGTGTAAACAGTCATGTACCAACTGCCACACGCATGACATAAAACATTTTCCTCACTCCCAAAGTTTCCTACTGTACTTTTGTAGTCAGTTCCTTCCCCCACCTTCTAGAAACAACTGTTCTGCTGTGTGTCGCTACAGGTCAGCCTTTTCTAAATTGTCACATAAGGGGAATTATACAGTATGTAGTCTTTGTGTTAGTCCTCTTTCACTTAACATGGTAGCTTTGAGATTACCGCACGTTGTTGTGTGATTCAGCACTCTGGTTCTTTCATAGCTGAGTCCCTTTGCATCCATGTTATACCAAAATTTACTTACCAATTTGGATGACTCAGATTTTGGCTCACCTGCCTGAAGCTGTTGTGAATATCCAAGTACAAATCTTTCTGTGGACATGTGTTGTCATTTCCCTTGACTAAATACCTGGGACTAAGACGGCTGAATCACAGGGTAAGTATATATGAACTCTTTAAGAAGCTGCGAAAGTGCTTTCCAAACTGGCATTCCCGTCAACAATATACAAGCTTGCCAAGATTGCCAGTTGCTCCACATCCTCACATATTTAGAATTGTCACTCTTTTTTTTTTTTTTTTTTTAAGTGTCAGTGAATTTTAGCCAGCATTTTTATTATTATTTTTTTTTTTTTATTAATGTTATGATGGATTACAAGCTTGTGAAATTTCAGTTGTACATTTTTGTTAGTCATGTTGTGGGTACACCACTTCCCCCTCCGTACCCTCCCCCCACCCCCCCTTTTCCCTGGTAACCACCGATCAGATCTCCTTCTCAATATACTAATTTCCACCTATGAGTGGAGTCATATAGAGTTCGTCTTTCTCTGACTGACTTATTTCGCTTAACATAATGCCCTCGAGGTCCATCCACATTGTTGTGAATGGGCCAATTTCGTCTTTTTTTATGGCTGAGTAGTATTCCATTGTGTATATATACCACATCTTCTTTATCCAATCATCAGTTTCTGGGCATGTAGGCTGGTTCCACGTCTTGGCTATTGTAAATAATGCTGCGATGAACATAGGGGTGCAACGGACTCTTGAGATATCTGATATCAGGTTCTTAGGATAGATACCCAGTAATGGGATGGCTGGGTCATAGGGTATTTCTATTTTTAACTTTTTGAGAAATCTCCATACTGTTTTCCATAGTGGCTGTACCAGTTTGCATTCCCACCAACAGTGTATGAGGGTTCCTCTTTCTCCACAACCTCTCCAACATTTGTCGTTCTTGGTTTTGGATGTTTTTGCCAATCTAACGGGGGTAAGGTGATATCTTAGTGTAGTTTTGATTTGCATTTCCCTGATGATTAGCGATGATGAACATCTTTTCATGTGTCTATTGGCCATATTCATATCTTCTTTTGAGAAATGTCTGTTCATGTCCTCTGCCCATTTTTTGATCGGGTTGTTTGTTTTTTTGTTGTTAAGCAGTGTGAGTTCTTTGTATATTATGGAGATTAACCCTTTGTCGGATAAGTGGCTTGTAAATATTTTTTCCCAATTAGTGAGCTGTTTTTTTGTTTCAATTCTGTTTTCCCTTGCCTTGAAGAAGCTCTTTAGTCTGATGAAGTCCCATTTGTTTATTCTTTCTATTGTTTCCCTCAACTGAGGAGTTACAGTGTCCGAAAAGATTCTTTTGAAACTGATGTCAAAGAGTGTACTGCCTATATTCTCTTCCAAAAGACTTATTGTCTGAGGCCTAATCTTTAGGTCTTTGATCCATTTTGAGTTTATTTTGGTGTGTGGTGAAAAAGAATGGTCGATTTTCAATCTTTTGCATGTGGCTGTCCAGTTTTCCCAGCACCATTTGTTGAAGAGACTTTCTTTTCTCCATTGTAGGCCCTCTGCTCCTTTGTCGAAGATTAGCTGTCCATAGATGTGTGGTTTTATCTCTGGGCTTTCAATTCTGTTCCATTGATCTGTGGACCTGTTTTTGTACCAGTACCATGCTGTTTTGATCACTGTAGCTTTGTAGTATGTTTTGAAATCGGGGATTGTGATTCCGCCAGCTTTGTTTTTCTTGCTCAAGATTGCTTTAGCAATTCGTGGTCTTTTGTTCCCCCATATGAATTTTAGGATTGTTTGTTCAATTTCTGTGAAGAATGTTCTGGGGATTCTGATTGGGATAGCATTGAATCTGTATATTGCTTTAGGTAGTATGGACATTTTAACTATGTTTATTCTTCCAATCCATGTGCAAGGAATGTCTTTCCATCTCTTTATGTCATCGTCAATTTCTTTCAAGAAAGTCTTGTAGTTTTCATTGTATAGATCCTTCACTTCCTTGGTTAAGTTTATCCCAAGGTATTTTATTCTTTTCGTTGCGATTGTGAATGGGATAGAGTTCTTGAGTTCTTTTTCTGTTAGTTTATTGTTAGTGTATAGAAATGCTACTGATTTATGCACGTTAATTTTATACCCTGCTACTTTGCTGTAGTTGTTGATTATTTCTAATAGTTTTTCTGTGGATTCTTTGGGGTTTTCTATGTATAAGATCATGTCGTCTGCAAACAACGCGAGTTTTACTTCTTCGTTACCTATTTGGATTCCTTTTATTTTTTTTTCCTGCCGAATTGCTCTGGCCAGCACCTCCAGTACTATGTTGAATAGGAGTGGTGAAAGTGGGCACCCTTGTCTTGTTCCTGTCCTCAGAGGGATGGCTTTCAGCTTTTGTCCATTGAGTATGATGTTGGCTGTGGGTCTATCATATATGGCCTTTATTATGTTGAGGTACTTTCCTTCTATACCCATTTTACTGAGGGTTTTTATCATAAATGGGTGTTGGATCTTGTCGAATGCTTTCTCTGCGTCTATTGAGATGATCATGTGGTTTTTGTTTTTCATTTTGTTGATGTAGTGTATCACGTTGATTGACTTGCGGATGTTGAACCATCCCTGTGTCCCTGGTATAAATCCCACTTGATCATGGTGTATAATCTTTTTGATGTATTGCTGTAATCGGTTTGCCAAAATTTTGTTGAGGATTTTTGCATCTATGTTCATCAGTGATATCGGCCTGTAGTTCTCCTTCTTTGTGTTGTCCTTGTCAGGTTTGGGGATCAGAGTGATGTTGGCTTCATAGAATGTGTTAGGGAGTTCTCCATCTTTCTCAATTTTCTGGAACAGTTTGAGGAGAATAGGTATTAAGTCTTCTTTGAATGTTTGGTAGAATTCTCCAGAGAAGCCGTCTGGTCCTGGACTCTTGTTTTTGGGGAGGTTTTTGATTACCATTTCTATTTCCTTACTTGTGATTGGTCTATTCAGATTCTCCATTTCTTCCTGATTCAGTTTGGGGAGATTGTAGGAGTCTAGGAATTTGTCCATTTCTTCCAAGTTGTTCAATTTGTTGGCATATAGTTTTTCATAGTATTCTCTTATGATCTCTTGTATTTCATTGGTATCTGTTGTGATTTCTCCTCTGTCATTCCTGATTTTGTTAATTTGCGCTTTCTCTCTTCTTTTCTTGGTGAGTCTGGCTAGGGGTTTGTCAATTTTGTTAATTCTTTCGAAGAACCAACTCTTTGTTTCATTGATCCTTTCTATTGTCTTTTTTGTTTCAATATCGTTTATTTCTGCTCTTATTTTTATTATTTCCCTCCTTCTACTGACTCTGGGCTTTGTTTGTTCTTCTTTTTCTAGTTCCGTTAGGTGTCGTTTGAGGTTGCTTACGTGAGCTTTTTCTTGTTTAGTGAGGTGAGCCTGTATTGCGATGAATTTCCCTCTTAGGACTGCTTTTGCTGCATCCCAAATGATTTGGTATGTCGTGTTCTCATTTTCATTTGTCTCCAGATAATATTTGATTTCTTCTTTAATTTCTTCAATGATCCATTGTTTGTTGAGAAGCGTGTTGTTTAGTCTCCACATTTTTGCACCTTTCTCTGCTTTTTTCTTGTAGTTGATTTCTAGTTTAATAGCGTTATGATCAGAAAAGATGCTTGATATTATTTCAACTCTCTTGTATTTATTGATGTTTGCTTTGGTTCCCAAAATATGGTCAATCCTTGAGAATGTTCCATGTGCACTTGAGAAGAATGTGTAACCTGCTGTTTTTGGATGAAGTGTTCTATATATATCTATTAAGTCCATCTGGTCTAATTTTTCATTTAATTCTATTATTTCCTTGTTGATTTTCTGTCTGGATGTTCTGTCCATTGGTGTTAATGGTGTGTTGAGGTCCCCTACTATTATTGTATTGTCGTTGATGTCTTCTTTTAGTTCTATTAAGAGTTGCTTTACAAATTTTGGTGCTCCTGTGTTGGGTGCGTATATATTTATAAGTGTTATGTCTTCTTGGTGGAGAGTCCCTTTTATCATTATATACTGTCCCTCTTTATCTTTCTTTATCTGTTTTGCTTTGAAATCTACCTTGTCTGATATTAGTATAGTGACACCTGCTTTCTTTTGTTCATTATTAGCTTGGAGTATTGTTCTCCATCCCTTCACTCTGAGTCTGTGTTTGTCTTTGGGGCTGAGGTGTGTTTCCTGGAGGCAGCATATTGTTGGATCTTGTTCTTTGATCCATCCTGCCACTCTGTGTCTTTTGATTGGGGAGTTCAATCCATTTACATTTAGAGTGATTATTGAGACGTGGGGGCCTACCACTCCCATTTTGTGTCTTGTTTTCCGGTTTTTTTCAGTTTCCTTTGTTTCTCGTCCCATGGTTTAATCTGTTCTGATGTAGAGCTGCTACTCTCTGTTGTTGTCCTTCTACTTATCTCCTCTGCTCTTGGTTTTGTAGCCCCTTTCCTTTTTTGGATTTTTCAGGAATGAGGGTTTTCCTGAGGATTTCCTGAAGAGGAGGTTTTGTGGCAATGAACTCCCTTAATTTTTGTTTATCTGGGAAAGTTTTTATTTCTCCATCGTATTTGAAGGATATTTTCGCTGGGTAGAGAATTCTCGGCTGTAGATTTTTGTCCTTCAGATTTTTGAATATATCATTCCACTCTCTTCTAGCCTGTAAAGTTTCTGCTGAGAAATCTGCTGATAGCCTGATGGGGGTTCCTTTGTAGGTTAGTTTCTTTTGCCTGGCTGTCCTTAATATTTTCTCCTTGTCGTTGACTTTTGCTAGCTTCACTACTATATGCCGTGGAGTTGGTCTTCTTGCATTGATAAAGTTTGGAGATCTATTGGCTTCTGTCACCTGAAGATCCATCTCCCTCACCAGATTTGGGAAGTTCTCAGCCATTATTTCTTTGAATAGGTTTTCTGCCCCTTTCTCCTTCTCTTCTCCCTCTGGTATACCTATAATCCTTACGTTGCATCTCCTAATTGTGTCTGATAATTCTCGGAGAGTTTCTTCATTTCTTTTAAGTCTTGCTTCTCTCTCCTCCTCTGTCTGCAACAATTCTATATTGCCATCTTCCAAATTGCTAATTCTTTCCTCCATATTATCGGCCCTACTGTTCAGAGCATCTAGATTTTTCTTAATCTCCTCTATTGTGTTCTTCATTTCCAATATTTCTGTTTGGTTCTTCTTTATCGTATCAAACTCTTTTGTGACATAGCTCCTGAACTCGTTGAGTTGTCGGTCAGAATTCTCTCTTAACTCATTGAGAATCTTAATGATGGCTGTTTTGAAGTCATCGTCATTTAGGTTATACATCTCATTTTCTTTGGGATTGTTTTCTGTATATTTGTTGCTTTCTTTCTGTTCTGGAGATTTAATGTATTTTTTCATATTGCTTGATGTTGTTGATTTGTGCCTCCGCATGGAAATAGAGTTTAGTTGCTCCTTTCACTTGTTTCAGCTGCTGCGGTGGGAGGAGCAGCTGTTTATATTTCACCAACCAGGAATCCTGTCCGTAGTTGCTAACTGGGCCTGGGCCCCTCTTCGTAGCCACAGTGGCCCTTTGGATTCCCTCCTCTGCCGTGGGGGCCGTCACAGGGGGGCTTCAGGCTGCAGGTGCCTACTGTTGCAGCCCACCTAGATGTGCTCTCTCCTTGGGGTCTGCAACGGTGTTATGGGCTTTTCCAGCAGCCAGGGGTGGGATCACTTATATTTGTCGCTCCGTTGCTGTCGGCACCCACCAAATCTCACTTGTCCTCTATAGGTCGCAGGAGAGCTATTGGCATCTTCTACAGTCTGTGGTTAGTACACCTAGCTATGCTGCTTTTGCCCTGGGGTCTTCCAGCCTTGTGGCTGGCGGCTGGGTGCCTTCTACTGGTGCTGTGCAGAGGCTTTCCCTAAGGCTGCTGTGAGCCTGTAGGGTTTCCCCCTAGGCTACTAAGCTGGGTCTCTGGAACTCTCTCCAGCCCCAGTCCTCTCTGAGATCTCCAGCAATCCCTAGCCTCACGGGGTGGGCAACGGCAGCTGGGGGTCGCCCCGCCCTCAGGGATTCTCTCCGGGCCTCTCCCGGAGCCGTGAATGCTCAGCGTGGCCCCTCTGCTAACGGCAGACAGAGAGTTTTGTCTGCTGCCCGAGCAGAGCCCCGGCGCTTCCCCTCCGGGTCGCAGGACCGGCCTTTTGAAAGTTCCCCCCGCCCCGGTCCTCTCCGAGATCTCCGGCAATCCCTAGCCCCACGGGGTGGGCAACGGCAGCTGGGGGTCGCCCCGCCCTCAGGGCTTCTCTCCCGGCCTCTGCCGGAGCCGTGAATGCTGGGCGTGGCCCCTCTGCTAACGGCAGACAGAGAGATTTGTCTGCTGCCCGGGCGGAGCTCCGGCGTTTCCCCTCCGGGTCGCAGGACCGGCCTTTTGAAAGTTCCCCCGGCCCCGGTCCTCTCCGAGATCTCCGGCAATCCCTAGCCCCACGGGGCGGGCAACGGCAGCTGGGAGATCTCCGTGCCCTCCGTGTCTCTCTCTGGGACCCTCTGGGTGCCCCGAGCACCAGGCTGGATCCCCCCGCCAATGGCGGGGAGAGACTCTCCCCGCGGGCTCAGGTGTGCAACTCCAAAGTTTCCCTCTGCGTTTAGGAGTAATTGCAGGGGGTTTAGGTAGGGTTCTGGTCACCTGTTTCCACCGTCGCTCCTCTGTTGTTTTCTCGCTCCTGCCCTAGACGTGCGTGGATCCTCTGGGGGCGTCCGTTGGAAGAAAGCCGCTTGCGGGTACCAGGCTGCCCGTCGGGGTCGGAGAGCCCTCACCTATTTCCACATCCTCCCGGAGGAAAGTCCATCCGCCTTCCGATGTATAGTCACGTGGGTGTCTCAGACGTCCTGAGATGCTGTCTGGATATCCTTTGTCAAGCGATAAGTGTCCAAATAATTGTAGACTCGAAGGGCGAGAGACAAAGAGGACTACTCACGGCGCCATCTTGGCTCTTCTCTGAATTGTCACTCTTTTTAATACCAACAATTCAAGTAGTGGTATCTCAGTGTAGTTTTATTTGCCTCTACCAATGACAGCAAAAGGTGTGATATGATAATGAGCATCTTCTCGTGTGCTTATTTGCCATTTGCATATCTCCTCTGGTGAAGTGTCTGTTCAAATCTTTTGCCTATTTTTTTTAAAAACTCAGTTGTCTTCCTAATATTTGGTTGTAAAATTCCTTTATATATTCTGGATATAAGTTCTTTACCAGATATGTTTTAAAAATATTTTCTACCAGTATATGCTTGTCTTTTCATTTTCTTAATAGTGACTTTTTTAATTAAAAGATTTTATTTTTTTAAGAACACTTTTAGATTTATCAGAAAATTTGGGCAGATAGTACAGTGTGCCCATATTACCCCCTCCCCCTACATCTTTTCCCCTATTATTAACATCTTATATTACTATAGTATATTTTTTGCTATTAATTAGCCAATATCAATACATTATTATTAACTAAAGTCAATGATTTATCCAGATTTCTCCCGTTTTTACCACATGTCCTTTTCCTGTTCTAAGACTCCATCCAGTATGCCACGTTATATTTAGTTATGCCTCCTCAGGCTGTGAAAGTTTCTCAGACTTTCCTTGTTTCTGATCACCGTGACAGTTTTGAGGAGTACTGCGCAGGAATTTTGTAGGATGTTTTTCTATTGGAGTTTGTCTGATGTTTTTCTTATATTTAGATGGCAGTTATGGGTTTGGGGAGGAAGATGACAGAGGTGAAGTGCCATTTTCATCACATCTTATCGTATGGTCACATTACATATAGGTGCTATCTACATGATTTATGGCTGTTTTGATGTTGACCGTGACCACCTGGCTGAAGCAGTGTTTGTCGCGTTTCTCCGATGTAAAGTTACTCTTCTCCCCTTCCCCATGTTGTGTCCTTGGGAAGGAAGCCACTGTGCATGGCCCACACCTCCAGAGTGGGAATTGTGTTCCCCTCCTTTATAGCATCTACATAATTTCCCTGGAATTTTTCTGCAGAGGAGATTTGTCTTTTCTCCCTCATTTGATAATTTGTTCATATCAGTATGGACTTGGATAATTATGTTATTCTTTAGGTTATGATCCAACTGTTCTTTCTTTATTTTGTGGCTAAATTTTTTTCTCCAGCTTTGGCCGCTGGAGGATCCCTCAGTTGGCTCCTTTGACATACCCCTATCATGGTGAGTTTGCTTTTTGTTTTGTTTCTGTTTTGTTTTTTGAGCACTTGCTTACTTTCTGGCAGTACAAGGTGTTCCAGTCTCATCTTTTGTATTTCCTGACCCAGGACTAGAATCAGCAATTTCTCCAAGGAATCCTAGTTCTTTTTGTTGGAGAATGGTTTTAGAAACCAAAATCTGGACGCTGGGTGTGCTTGTTGTTACTAGTGTGTCATTTCTCTTTGACCCTCTCAGCTGACAAAGCAAAGAAATATATGTGTGTATATTAACTTGTATATATAACTTACCTATAAATATTAATATGCATAACCATTTTTATTTCTGTTAGGTTAAACATGAGTTCTTACCTGTGTCTCCAATTCTGATCCATTACCACGGGGATCATTCTAGCTTTCTCTCTCTGACTATCTCTAAATTCATACTCCAGAAGCTAAAAACCTGTCTCCTACCACTTGCCGTTCATTTACTTAATTGTTCAATTCCAGTATACATGTATCAGAATGTGTACATGTGTCAGCAGTATCAGAATTGTTGACTCCTTTGGAAAATAATTTTATCAACTAGAGTTAGAATGAAGTTCCTTTTGCCTTTAGTCTTCCTGACTGTATTCATTTCCAAAGTTTCTTAGGTCCGCTTCATTTTCTCCCACCCTGCTTAGTGAGATTGTTTCATCCCTATATAATACATTTGATTCTCTTGTCAGTTTGTATTCTTTCCTGGAATCTCCAACCTACTAAATAATTATTTTTAATTTGCATACATTGAGCTCCACTCTCTGTGTCATACAGTTCTATGGGTTTTCACAAATGCATGCCATGTATCCATTATTACTATGTGATGCAGAATAGTTTCACCATAATAGTGACTTTTGAAGAGTAAAATTTTTAACTTTTGACACAGTTAAAATGCCTAATTTTTCTCTTACAGTTTGAGCTTTTTTATGTTCTACTTAGCATATCATGCCTAACCAAAGGTCACATAGATTTTCCCTATGTTTTGTTCTAAGTTTTATAGTTTTATTTCCTATATTCAGCTCTACAATGCATTTCAAGTTACACCTTGTGTATTTTGTGAGGTAATGGTCAAGGGGCTTTTAAAAATATATAGATATTTCATTGTTCTAGCATTATTTGTTGAAGAAAATATTCTTTCTCCATTGAATTATCTCAGACCCCTTTGAAGATCAATTGATCAAATATATGAGCCTATTTATGGATGTTTTATTTTGTTCCATTGGGCTCTATCTCTATCCTTATGGAAAAACCACACTGTCTTTTTTTTTTTTTTTTTTTTTTTTTAAAGATTTTATTTTTTCCTTTTTCTCCCCAAAGCCCCCCCGGTACATAGTTGTGTATTCTTCGTTGTGGGTTCTTCTAGTTGTGGCATGTGGGACGCTGCCTCAGCGTGGTCCGATGAGCAGTGCCATGTCCGCGCCCAGGATTCGAACTAACGAAACACTGGGCCGCCTGCAGCGGAGTGCGCGAACTTAACCACTCGGCCACGGGGCCAGCCCCACACACTGTCTTAATTACTATAGCTTTATATTGAGTATTGCAATCAGATGGAAAATGTGTTGTGAATTTATTCTCCGATTTCAAATTTGCTTTGACTATCCTAAATCCTTTGCATTTCCACATATGTTTTAGAATATGTTAGTCAATTACCACACACACACAGAAAGCTCACAGGGATTTTGATTGGGAATGCACGGATCTTTAGATCAATGATAGGAGAAGTAATGTTAATAGAGCTAAGTCTTTCAACGCATGAAGCACCCTATATCTCTCTATTTACAAAGATCTTCTGAAATTTCTCTGAGAATATTTTGCAGTTTTAGTCTACAGATTTTGCACGTACTGTTTTTTGTTAAATTTATCTCTAATTATGTCATGGTTTTTCAATGTTACTATAAATTGTGTTCTTCATTTCAAAGTGTTTATTGCTAGGTTTAAAAATATAATTGGTTTTTGTATATTGACCTTGTATCTTGTGACCTTGCTAAACTCACTTGTTAGTTCTAGTAGGTTTTTGTGGATTCCACAGGATTTTCTACATGAACAATCGTGTCATCTTTAAATAAAGACAGTTTTACTTTTTTATTTCCATCTTAAAGCCTTTTGTTTCTTTTTTTTTTTGCCTTAAAATTGCCCAGGCTAGATCTTCTAGTATAATGTTGAATAGAAGTGATGAGAGTGGATATCTTTGCTTTCTTCCCAATCAGATAGGGAAAGCATTGATTCTTTCACCATTAAGGGTGATATTAGCTATAGGGTTTTTGCAGAAGTACTTTATCAGGTTGAGGAAGTTCCCTTCTCCTACTTGTTGAGAGTTTTTATCATATAGATGTTGATTATTCTCAAATCATTTTACTGTATCTATTGAGGTGATCATATGGATTTTCTTTACTCTTCCAATGTATTAAATTAACTGTGCATTCCTTGTGGAAACTCCACTTAGTCATAATTTACTACTTAATGTATTACAAATGTATTACGTTTTATATATTACTGGATTCCACTTGCTGAAATTTTGCTAAGGAGTTTTGTACTTATGATATTGAAGGACATCAATTGGTGGTGTTCTTTTATTGTAACGTATTTTTATGGTTGTGGTATCAGGGTAATGCTGGCCTCCTGCTCTCCAGTACTCTACCCAGAAATCCTGGCAGGCTTGGTTTCTACACTCTGGTCTCAGTCTCCTCAAGTCAGCACGGCCAGCAGAATCTATTTTGGTTGTTCTTCCTGAGCTGTGTTCTGGAAACCATCTTCAGGCAATAACCTTCAGCATATGTAGGGCTCACCTCATTTATTTCCCTTCTCTCATGGATCCTAGTTCTGCACTGCCTCTTGTAGAACATCAGAAAACTGTTTTATGTATTTTGACCGGTTTTTTAGTTGTTTGATGTGAGAGGTTAAATCTAGTCTCTGTTACTAGATCATGGGCAGAAACAGAAATCCAGTGACCTAATTCTGGCTAATTAGACACAAGAAGAACTCTGCCATGAGGTTTAATATGGTTTTCCTTAGTATTAAAAAAGGGACAGAAGGAAGGGATGCCCTCTATTTTATCCTTTAGACATTACTGCTTGATAATATGATACCTAGAGTTGTATGGCCGTCCTGTGACCACAAGGGTAGGAGCTGACACACTGGGGATGGCAAATAGAAATAGGCAAAGAATCTGGGCCCCTGAAGATATTGCTGGGCTATTGAACTAAACAACCTGGAGCCAGCTACATCTAGACTTCTTGTGATATGAGATACACTTTTTAATTGTTTAAACAAATTTTAGTAATATTTTCTGTTACTTGCAGCCAAACCATCCTGACACATTCTTTTAAATATACATATCACCAGATTTTTGCCAGCTTGGTTATTCTAGGTTGTTGGGTCATTTTGATTTTTTTTTAAGTTGAATTAAATAAAAATGTATTGAGTGACACACTGTGCTAGGCATTGTAGGAGATCTGGAGATACGTATTTTATGGTCCCTGCCTGTGAGGCACTTATCTCCTTGTATAGGAGAAAACAAAGTAACAAACTCATATGTGTACTAAAGAAACAATAGAATACATGTCATAAAAGGAGAAAACAATAACAGAGATGGCTAATAAAACTTTTGAGTGAATAATTGAGTGAATCCTGTTGAGTCTTCAGGAACATGTGTCAAAACGTTAGGTGACATAAGCGAGCTTCTAACAAGCCCTCTACTGTGTTATCTGGCACATTCTATTAAATACTCTGCGTATTTAAGTTAAATGAGGGAGTAAAATGAAGCAAAAGAGTGAACTTTCCCAAATAATAAATTTAGTCATAATAACAATATATTTTCACTTGAAACATTGGCCTAATAATAGATTGAAGCATCTATATAGATAAAGGCAACTATGTATTTCTGGCTCAAATATATTTCCTTCTGCTGATACTACTTAGATTTTTCAAATGATAGAAAAATCCTAAAAAGATCCTTCACTTTTCAGGAGCAAGTATAAAAAATTTTACTTCAACAGTTATTACTGTCATCCTATTGTTTTCTAAATTAGGTGTGGTCAAAAATATAATTAAGTCCTTTTTTGGAAAAAATTGTACTTGAAAAAATATGAAGGAGTTGGACTGTGCTTGTCCTAAGAAGCTAATCCTAACAATGCTTCTTCTTTTCCCACGATGTGTACAACTGGTTGAAACTTGTCCATGGACGTGCTTCAGATGATGTAGAAAATGTTACAGGAAAATCGCCAGAGTCATAAGTTAAATGGAACTATCTCTCAACAGCCAAGGGCAAGGAGAAAGAGTACCCAGCAGCCATGACCTCCAGCCAACCTTGGATGAGATACAATACAGCCTGGTGATAGCAGAAAGGGGAGATGTTGGCAGTAATGCCAACAGGACACAGGAAGTAGATGGCTGTGAAAGATAACCTCTGACACTTAGACAATTAAAACACAGGGGGCAGGACAATTGCTCTCCGACATTTTTTGATGGGGAAAAGACAATTGAACATTTGAGGACAGTTTACTTCCCAAAGATGCTCCAGCTCTCTGACGTGATTTACATTCCAAAGACGTAAAGGACTGTCTGTCCTTGAAAACAGGATAGAGAGATGAACACGGGGGGACTGGTCACGTCTGCTGCTGTGTTCCACAGTGCGGTCTCAGGTACAGGTGATGAAGACCTTTAACCTGGCTGGCCTCCTCCTTCTTGTCCTTCACCTCAACTGCAATCTCCACACTGCCCTACTCCTACCTGGAAAAAGTGTTGACCCCAGCCAAGTGGGCCCAGTTCCAGTGCATGCTCAGTAATGTCATCACAAATTCTTCACATTTTTCTTTAGCACTTTGCAATCTACAAAGTTTTCCCACATTCATTGTCTCACTTAAGCCATACAGCAAATCCATCTGGCATTATCGTCTCTATTTTGTAGATGAGAAAACTTAGGCTCAGTGGAATTCCACCAGCTTATGCTCGTTGGATGGTGAGATGATGACGTTAGTTTCCTATTGCTGTGTAATTATCACAACTTCAGCAGCTTCAAACAACACTCGTTTATCAAGTCACAGTTCTGTAGGCTAGAAGTCTGGATGGGTGCAACTGGGTTCTCTGCTTAGGATCTCAAAGGCTGAAAGTGAGGTATTGGCCAGGCCGGGCTCTTATGTGGAAACTATGGGGGAAAATCCACTCCCAGGCTCATTCAGTCACTAGAAGAATTCAGGTCTATGTGGCTGTAGGGCTGAGGTCCCCATTTCCATACTGGATATTGGCTTAGGTCACTCTCAGTTCCAGAAGCCACTCTCTGGTCATCACACAAGGTCTCTTCCATGTTTAAGCCAGCAAAAATGCACATTTTCAATGCTTCGAATCTCTCCAATTTCCCCTTCTATGACCAGCCTGAGTCGATTCTCTACTTCAAAGGGCTCTTATGATTAGATTAAACCCACCTAGATAATCTCTCTTTGGCCATATAACGTATCATAATCACAGGAATGATATTTCCTCATATTCACAGTTTCCACCTGCAAGGGCAAGGGTCATTGAGGATTATTCTTAGAATTCTGTCTACCACAATGATGAGCATGCTCAGATTGGGGCAAGAAAGAAGAAGAGAGAAGAAATGTCCTTGAGGACACCTAGCCTCACTTTAGCTCACTCATGAAGTATTAGTGTGAAAGAAGGCCAAAAAAAAAGAGAGAGAGAAGAGCTAGCTGGGCCTTTCCTAAGACAGTTAAAGCAGCACAATCCCATATGAGTATAGGACCTTCTAATGCTCAGTGACCTTGCCAACCAACAAATGTGACCTAATCAGGGACCGGCCCCATGGCTGAGTGGTTAAAGTTCCGCATTCCACTTGGGCAGCTCAGGTTTGTGGGTTTGGATCCCAATCGCAAACATACAGCACTCATCAGCCATGCTGTGGCAGCGTCCCACATACAAAAAATAGAGCAAGATTGGCACAGATGTTAGCTCAGGGCTACTCTTCCCCATGCAATAAAAGAGGAAGACTGGCAATGGATGTTAGCTCAGGGTGAATCTTCCTCACCAAAAAAAAAGTGACTAATCAGTGCCTTGACCTATGGGATTAGCCTTTCCTGTTCTAAGAGAAAAGGGGCAGACAGTGAGGTCTTTCCTTAGCAGAGAACCAAGACTTTCTAAACCACATTTTCTCTAAGTCATTTTTGCCTGGAAATGTAGTTTTATGTTCAGGATGGTCCAGAGATGGGCTGGTATATACTGCTATCTGCATTTCTTCAAAACCATTCACTTATCTGCACTCTCATGAAGGGACATGTAGATTGTTTCCGAAATTTAGATCTTAAAAGAGTCTGTGATGAAGATCCTTAAACATACATATTTACACACTTCTCCAAATACAAGTTATTTAGTGGTAATGTATACCTGAAATTTGCATGAAATTGTTAAGCAGGAGCAAACTTCTCATTATTCTTATATTTCTCACTATATTTCAATGCCAAGAGCCTAACTGCTTACCAAAATATAATTAAAAATAGTGAAGATGACTATATTAAATAACAAAGTGCCCGGAATTAGGCCCACCTTCAGAGGCTAAGGGCACCATCCTCTACAACACGGCCCTCACTTCACACACCAGGCACAAGTTCTGTAAGGTAGAAGCAACACAAATGTCCACTGACGGATGAACGGATAAACAAACCGTGGTCTATACATACAATGGAACATTGTTCAGCCTTAAAAAGGAAGGCAGTTCTGACACATGCCGTAACATGAATGAACCTTGGAGATACTATGCCAAGTGAAGTAAGCCATACACAGAAGGACAAATATTGTACAAATCTACTTACATGAGGTACCTAGAGTAGTCAAATTCATAGAGGCAGAAAGGAGAATAGTGGCTATGGGGGGCTGGGGATTGGAAGGAAGGGGAGTTGTTGTTTAATGGGTAAAGTTTCAGTCTCAGATGATGAAAAAGGTCTAGATGGTGGCAATGGGTGCACAACAATGTGAATGTATGGGATGGCACTGACTGTACACTTAAAAATGGTTAAAATGGTAAATTTTATGCTACGTATATTTCACCACAATAGAAAATGTACATACGTTTTTTGCATTTTGATGTGTATTGCCAAATTGTCCTCCAAAAAAAGTTACTACTTTACATCTTTCTAGGTTTCCTAGAAAACTGAGACTGAGACAAAGCTTAAATGCTAATACTTTACTGAGGATGGAAGTTCTATTTCAGGTGAGAAAGAGAGAGGGAGAAAAAAGGAAATGGAAAAAGAAGGCAAGCAAATAAAAGAGATGTACTACCGAGCGGGTCACAGCTTCTTGCAAACAGGCTGTTCCTTTGTCATGAAGACATCTCTGAACAGGTCATAAGGAACCATTGTGCCTTGGAACAGTCTGTTGGAAGGAATGAGGGAGAGAAATTACCAGCTACTTTCTCTCATTGGTCAAAGTATACACTATGGGTGGCTACGTTCCCTGTCCTTCCAGGCAGGGAGCAGCTGCTAAGGAAGCTAGATCCCATGCCCAATATGCATCAGCGAGTCAGGAAGTGGTGGGAGGATTAAGATCCTTCATGGGTCCAGCTGGGTTTGGCCTGAGACCCAGGATTGCTACAGAGTAATGAAGGCCATGCCAGGGGCTGGCCTTCACCACAAGGAAGGTCAAGGCCACCTGTGGTGCTAAGTGATGCAGCCACTCTTGCCGACTCTGGAGCTTTCAATTGAGCAAGCAACCAAGGGCTTGGGAGGCAGATGGGGACAAGCCAAACTAAGGAAGTGAGCTATATGGTAGACACACAACAGTATGTGAGAAGGTCCGTTTTCCCTCCGTCTCTTGCCAATGCTGAATATTATCAATCTTTTTTATCTTTGCCAACATATTAATGAAAAGTCTGTATAGTTGTCACTTGTATTTGTATTTTTGATTATGTAATGCTGAAAAACGTTAAATAATAAATGTACTGCCTGTATGTATTTCTTCTTTTCTGAATTGCTTGCTTGGCTATTTTTCTATTAGGATATTCGTTATTTATTAAGGTGCAAGGGTTTATTATCTTAGAGATATTAATCCTTCGTCATTTATGTATCAGGAAGAGAAATAGGACTCATGAGTCAAGGACCTATTCCAGTCATATGAAAAAACCCAATGTTCTACTGACCCTTTCCACTTAGTGGGGAGAAGAATTTACCCAAGTATTTGATCTGGCCCGAGTTAAAAGAAAACTTCAATTTCAAAGCTTTCCCTAGTCCTTTATGTTACTAGGATGGAGATCTGGGATTCATGCCCCTTTTGTTTTGTAAAACACCACATGGGCCCTTTGGCTGCCACAAGTCCTTCCTGAGGTCGTCTAGGTGAGTGAGGGCTGCAACAAAGGAAACTAAATTTCCCTGCTTACAAGAATAATTTTTAGAAGTAATTAAAAAAAATTTAAATCTTCCCCTAATCACAGGGCTGGGAAGACAAAGTTTTGAGATGCCTGTGACCAGGGAGAAGAGTGGGGAGAGGCGGGGTCCCAGCAAAATGGCAGTGGTAGGGCCACCAATGGGTATTGAGTGAGAGTTTCTCTGAACTGAACAAGAGTGATGTGTTATATCGAATTCTAAAATAGTACTCTACAGAAATGGCCTTTTCTTCAGAAAAACACTGCTCTCTGCCAGCCTTGTGTTAGAAGAGCTTTGTGGAATGAGGAGAAAAGCAGTGTCCAGGGTGAAGAGGAGGATGAAGACAGAGGAATGTGGCAATGAGGAGCATTCTGACACACGGGGTGACTGAGAATTCCTCAAGAACAGGGATTCTGAACAGGAAGTTACCAAGTGACCATGAGGGAACCCTTCAGGAGAAGCTCCAGAAACAGTGGCAGGGCACAGCCTTGCTATTATATGTGGGGTGAATTCATTTCACTTTGATCTTAAAGGAACAAATAGTCTTAAAAGGAAGGAGGATTTGAGGATGTTAGTGTGACAGATACTTGGTGAAATGCACAGTATATCAAAAAAATTCCCCTCCCTACTGTTTGTCTTTAACCTGGATCATATTTCCTTACTTTGCCCTTGCTGTAGTAGACAAACCAATCTTCTGTCCTCTTTTTTGTCTGTCATTTACTCTGTTCAATCTTACATCAGTTCATATCAAGTTCAGCTGCATGTAACAGAAGACCCAAAGTAATCATGGCTTAAACATACAAGTGGTTATTTTCTCACAGGGAAGAATTCTAGAGGTAGCCAGTCCAGGACCGATATGGAGATTCCAGAAAGTCTTCAGGATGTCTCTGCTCCGTCAGTTTCACCTTGAGGCTTCTTTCGTGAAGGTCACCTCACAGCCCAATAACAACTGCTGGAGCTTCAACCAACACGTCTGTGTTCCTGGCTGCAGCAGCAAGCAGGAAGAGAGCAAGAGGGGCGCAGCTGCCAGGCAAGTTAGCTTTCCTGGAGTCCCCCACATTTTCATTTACATGTCCTGGGCTAGACATGGCTGGGAGGCTGGCACAGAGGCTGGGAAATACAGTCGTTTAGGCAGGGGACATCTTCACCTCAAGTAAAATCAAAGTTCCTTAACTAAGCAATAATTTCAGGGTGAATAATTGCAAGGTAGCAAATAGCATGTCTGCCACGACTCTATTACGTCGTTCCATCTCTAAATATAGGACTTGTCAAGGATCTTCCTCCAGCCTTTCTCCTCCCTTTCTCAACACTCTGCTCTTCAGTACTTCTGTCCAACATAGATACCAGCAATGCCCTCTTCGACAGCTTGTCCCTGGTATCTCTTTCAGTCTCTCCTGTAAACTACTGCCAGGTTCACTTCACTGAAGTCCCGCTGAACACTCCCTAATGCCTACAGGTGAGTTCAAGCTCTCCAGTCTGCCTCTGCCCCTCGCAACCTCTCTGACCTACCTTCAATGTTGTTGCCCAGTGCCCCTCTCTGCGTATGATGCACAAAGTGTATCCGGCCACAGTGAACTTCTACTTTTCTCCAAACATATTTTGCCTTTCTAGCCCATTTTTCTTTGCATGGAAAGCCCCTACTACTAATTTCATCTGGTGAAACCATATTCATCTTTTTAAAGGAGGTGTAGTCGTGGGGAGACACAGCTAATGGTAGAGACATGGTGGCAAAGCAGGGAAGGAGTGCGGAAGAACTGCTCTGACCTCTCACCCTTCTATCTCTCACTAGTGACTCTGAATGGCTGAATCCACTAGAGGCGAGCCAGACAGGGAGCTCGGGTGGTGCGTTCACCAGGATGAGTCCCTTGGGGCATGGAGCCAGGCAAGGAAGGGCAAGGAATGGAGCTGGGAGCAAGAGGAGAATAACTAGCCCAACATATAATAAAGAAGAATAAATCTAAATATTTAAATATTTAACTGTTTCCTAGTTTTTTTCCTATAACATTAAATACAGAAAGAATGCAATTTGAGTGACCCACTAGAGTATGGATTTTATGGTTTCCAGGACGATGAGTAAAAAGTTTCATTAGGTATTACTGACTTGTTAGTATTTTGTGTCAAATAGAAGGAATCAACACACTGGTGAATGCATTGTTTACACTCCTGTTCCCAAGGCTTAGTTTTGGATGAAGTATCAGGCTCTTGACTAGAGAGTATCACTTGAAATATTGACCTGGTTGATTATTTGATATGAAATATCAACACAATTGGGAAATGCATACAGTTTTATTCATTAATGCCCAAGAGTGATCTTTAATCAAAGTGCTATTTAATGTTAGGTGAAAAAAAAAAAGAGAGTTGATTAAACTGTAAACAAGATAGACCTCTGCTTTAACTACTGTTCTTCCCTGGGTAACTGGGGCACTTACTCTTTTGAAAGAAAAGAAGCTATTAAAGGACTCCATCTCCATCACTGCCTAGGATTTACTAAATTAATTCATCTGATTACCAAATGGGCACCATGTAAGGGAGCAAGTCATGAAGTCACGCGACAGGACACAATAAATTGAATGGGAGGAGGGTGTGAGAACGCTTGAGGAGACTAATACGGTGATCTCTTGGGGGCCCCCCAAACAGCCCAAGGAGGTGAAGAAACATACCCAAGAATCTTTAGTTTGTTGGGTGAAAACAATTCTGAACCCAAGCTTGGGAAGCTTCCTTTGTCTTCTCAGCGTGTTACTGTAGAGCCAGCTCAGCTCTGAAAGCGAGGGATGGAGAGAGGGAGAAGAAGGGGAAATTCTTTAGTGGATGTGTCAATAAATATGTAAATACACATGCTCCCCTGATCTCTAGTGGGAGAGCGTATGCGAGCGTATGCCTGTCCTGAGGCTGGAGATGTTCACAATATTGATTTAATCATCATCATCATTATTACTACAACCTCTACAGAAGTTAGCTTGCCCTATCTTTTGACAAAAGGCTTCACAAAGCAAACCAGTGTCTCTCCTTCAAAATAAGATGAACATTATGAAGACTCAAATCAGGGGCTTAGCTTGGTTCTACCTTCAAGAGGAGTTGGGGAAGGGGCCAGAGCAGGGCTCTGTGATACTATTGCCTGCTTTGACCATCTTCTCTAAAAGCCTCCAGCTCTTACTTTCACACCGCTTCCTCCAAGCTCTTTTCATCATTTCGAAAAACAATCATGGCTTGTACATGGTACCTTTAGCCCTTCAAAAGGGTAACAATTTTGGAGAACTTGCTCTGGCAGCTCCCTTGTGTCCCAAGCTTGCTGCAATTTTAATAAAACTGTATAAACTCTGGGGTGATTTTAGAGAAGCAGTGTGAGTGGAGGTCTCGTCTGTAGGCCCCAGTTGGAAAGGTTGGATGGAGAATGTGAGTGAGATGAGGATCCAGATATCTATATCTGTATCTATATCTATCTATGTCTATATCTACATGAATCTATATATTGAGTAAATTTATTTAACAGCTTTATTGAGAGATAATTTATATGCCATTAAATTCACTCATTTTAAGTGTACAATTAACTTTTAATAAACTTAACAGGTATGCGACCATGACCATAATCTAATGTTAGAACATTCCCATCATCCCCCAAAAAACCTCATGTTCATTTGCATACTATTGTAAATGGCGTTGCTTTCAAATTGTTTGTTGTTAATATTTTCTTTGTACATGTCTTGTCACTTGCAAGTAAAGATAGATTCATTTCTTCTCCAATATTTATTTTCCTTGGCTTATTGCATTGGCTAGGACTGCCAGGAAAATGTTGTTGTAACAAGGGACATCCTTGTCTTATTTTGAAAATCAGGGGAAATGTTGAAAAATTAATTATTAATAATGATACTAGCTGGAGGTTTTTTAGACGTGCTTTATCTGATTTAGGAAGTTCCCTTACATTTGCTTGAAATTTCCACTGTTATTAACATCTCACATTAGGAAAGCAGATTTATTATAATTAATGAACCAATATTGATACATTACTATGAACTAAAATCCATAATTTATTCTGATCTCCTTAGTTTTTACCTAACGTTCTTTTTGTGTTCCCATCTAGGATACCACATTGCATTTACTTGTCATATCTTCTTAAGCTTCTATTGGCTGTGATGGTTTTTTTAGACTTTTCTTATTGTTGATGACCTTGACAGCTTAGAGGAGTACGGGTCAGGTACTTTGTAGAATGTCTATCTATTAGGATTTTTCTAGTGTTTTTCTCATGGTTAGCCTGTGGTTATGAACTTTTTGGAGGAAGACCACAGAGGTAAGATATCTTTCTCATCACATCATATCAAGGTACATACAATCTACAGGCATGTGTCACTTAATGATGAGGAAATGTTCTGAGACATGTGTCGTTAGATGATTCTGTCACTGTGCAAACATCACAGAGTGCACTTACACAAACCTGGATGGAGTAGCCTGCTACAAACCTAGGCGATAAGGTACTAATATTATGAGACCACCATTGTATGAGTGGTCTGTTGCTGAGGTGTCTGAAACATTATTATGTGGCATATGACTGTACATGACTCATGACTGTTGGAGTTGACCTTGATCATTTGGCTAAGGGAGTGTTTATCAAGTTTCTCCACTGTAAAGTAACTCTTTTATCCTAATTCCGTATTGTACTCTTAGGAAGAAAGTCACTATGCACAGCCCACACTTCAGAAATGGGGAGTTATTCTCCTCCTTGAGGGGAGAGTATCTACTTAAATTATTTGGAATTCTTCTGCATGAGAGATTTGTCTCTTGTCCCTCATTTGTTTCTATATTTAATCATTTATTTATATCAGGATGGACCCCTGGATATTTATTTTATACTTTGGGTTATAATCCAACACTTTATCACTCAAGTTGTTCCAACTTTGGCCATTGGCAGCTCTTTCACTTGATTCCTGTGTCCCTTTGACATAACAATATCAATGTAGGTTATTTATTTTTTGGTTTTGTTTTCCTTTTCTTTCCTTTTTTTTTTTTTCCAGCACTTCCTTACTTTCTGGTACCACAGGACACTCCAGGCTCATCCTATATATTTCCTGATCCAATCCTAGAATCATCCGTTTCTCCGAAGAGCCCTGGTTCCCTTTACTGGAGAATGGTGTTAGAAACCAAGTCTGGGTACTATGTGTACTTGTTACTCCTGGGGTGTGTTTGTGTATAAACCCTCTCATCTGACAGAACAAGGAAATATATATGTATACTAAGGTGTGTGAATACTCATCTCTCTAAATTTTTCTATATGTAACCACTTGTATCTCTATTAAGATAAACATGAGTTTATACTGATATCTATAACTCAAATCCATTACCACATGGATAATCCTAGACTCCTCCCCTTCTAGTCTATAAATTCTCACTCCAACAGTGAGAAACTTGGCTCCCACTATTGTTCTATTCCAGTACATGTGCACAGTACTATCAGAATTAACCCATACTCTCATGGGCAACAACTTTGTCAACTAGATTATAATTCTTAAGTGCAGTTCCTTTTGCCTTTAGTCCTACAAACACCACTTATTTCCAAAGTTACTGAAGTCAGCACTGGTTTCCCACCTCCTTCAGTAAGCTTATTTCAGACATTTGTAATGCAGTCATATTATTTTGTCACGGCTTGCATTCTGTCTTGGGATTCCACAACCTCCTAAATAGATTTTTTAAAATTGCATACATTAAAGTTCACTCTTTGTGCTACGAAGTACTATGAATAGGTTTTGACAAATGCGTAATGTTATGTATCCACCATTATAGTATCATACAGAATAATTTCAACACCCTAAAGATCCCCTATATTTTACCTCCTTGCCCCCAAGCCTCTGACAACCACTGAATATATTAATATTTCTCTAGTTTTGCCTTTTTCAGAATGTCATATAATTGGAATCATACAGTATACAGTCTTTTCAGACTGGCCTTTTTCACTGAGCAATATTCACTGAAGGCTGTTTTTATGGTTTGATAGCTATTTTTTTAATTTAAGAGAAATGGAGAAAAATACACATAAAATTTACCATATTAATCATTTTTGAGTGTGCTGTTCAGTGACAATAAGTACAATGTTGTGCCACCAGCACCACCACCCATCAACAGAACTCTTCATGTTGCAAAACTGAAACTCTGTATCCATTAAACAATAACTCCCTATTACTCCATTTCCCCCAGCCCTGGAAACCACCATTCTCCTTTCTGTGTCTATGAATTTGGCTACTCTAGGCACCTCATATAAATGGAATCACACAGTATTTGTCCTTTTGTGACTGTCTCAATTAGCATACTATTCTCAAGGTTCATCCGTGTTGTATATCATGTGTCAGAATTCCCTTCCTTTAAAGGCAGAATAATATTCCATTCTATGCATATACACATTTTGTTTATCTGTTCACCATTGATGCACACTTGGGTTGCTTCCACCTCTCAGCTACTGTGAATAATTCTGCTAGGAACATGGGTGTGCAAATATCTCTTTGAATTCTGGCTTTCAAATTCCTTTGGGGATATACCAAGAAGTGGAATTGCTGGATCATATGGAAATTCTGTGTTTAACTTTTTGAGGAGCCATCATACTGTTTTCCATAGTGGCTGTACCATTTGACATCCCACCAATAGTGCCCAGAGTTCCAATTTCTCCACATCCTCAACACTCGTTATTTTCTGTTATTTTGATATCCTGAAGGGTGTGAGATCGCTTCTCACTGTGGTTTTGATCTGCATTTCCCTAATGACTAGTGATGTTGAGGATTTCTTCATGAGCTTGTTGACCATTTGTATATCTTCTTTGGAGAAATGTCTATTTAAATCCTTTGCTCATTTTTAAATTAGGTTATTTGTTTTTATTGTTCTTGAGTTTTAGGAGCTCTCTACATATCCGAGATATTAATCCCTTATCAGTTATATTATTTACAAATATTTCCCCCATTCTGTGGGTTGCCTTTTTACTCTCTTGATAGTGTCTTTTGATACCTAAGTTTTTAATTTTTATGAGGTCCAATTCTTTTCTTGCGTATACCTTTGGTGGCATATCCAAGAAATCATTGAAAAATCCAGTGTGGTGAAGATTTTTCCCCATGTTTTCTTCCAAGAGTTTTACAGTTTTAGCTTTTATGTTTAGATCTTTGACCCATTTTGAGTTAATTTTTGTATATGATATTAGATAAAGGTTCAACTTCATCCTTTTGCAGGTGAATATTCAGTTTTCCCAGCACCATTTGTAAAAAGACTATCCTTTCCCTGAAGGTCTTGACACCCTTGTCAAAAATCATTTGACCATGTATGCTAGGGTTTATTTCTGGGCTCTCCATTCTACTCCATTGGTCTGTATGTCTATCTTTATGCCAGTACTACACTGTTTTGATTAGTGTGGCTTTGTAGTAAGTTTTGAAATCAGGAAGTGTGTACCTTCTAATTTGTTTTTCTTTTTCCAGATTGTTTTCTTCTTTCTGGGTCCCTCAAGATTTCACCTGAATTTTAGCACAGATTTTTTAATTTCTGCAAAAAATTTCATTGGGATTTTGATAGGGATTGTATTGAATCTGTAGATCATCTGGGTACTATTGACATCTTAACAGTATGAAGTCTTCCTACCTATGAGCACAAGACGTCCTTCAGGTTTTTTTTTAAATTGTGGTAACGTTGGTTTATAACATTATATAAATTTCGGGTGTACATCATTATATTTCTATTTCTGTGTAGATTATATCACGTTCACTAGCTGAAGACTAGTTCCCCATTCATCACAATACACATTTGCCTAATCACCCCTTTTGCACTCTTTCCTCCTACCTTCTCCTCTGGTAACCACCAATCCAATCTCTGTCTCTGTATGTTTGTTGTTGTTTTTGTCTTCTGTTTATGAGTGAGACCATACAGTATTTGACTTTCTCCTTCTGATTTATTTCTCTTAGCCACATTCACTCCAGGTGCATCCATGGTGTCACAAATGGTGAGATTTCATCCTTTTATGGCTGAGTAGTATTTCATTGTGTATATATACCACATCGTCTTTATCCATTTGTCCCTCGATGGACACCTAGGTTGCTTCCAAGTCTTGGCTATTGTGAATAATGTTGCAATGAACATAGGGGTACATATGTTTTTATGCATTCATGTTTTCATGTTCTTTGGATAAATACCCAGCAGTGGAATAGCTGGATCATATAGTAGTTCTATTCTTAACTTTTTGAAGAATCTCCGTACTGTTTTCCATAGTGGCTACACGAGTCTGCACTCCCACCAGCAGTGTATGAGAGTTCCTTTTTCTTCTCATCCTCTCTAACATTTGTTATTTCCTGTCTTGTTAATTATAGCAGTTCTGACAGGCATGAGGTGGTATCTCATTGTAGTTTTGATTTTCATTTCCATGATAATTAGTGATGTTGAACATCTTTTCATGTGCCTGTTGGCCATTGGTATATCTTCTTTGGAGAAATGTCTGTTCAGATCTTTTCTCCATTTTTAATTGGGTTGTTCGTTTTTTGTTGTTGAGATGTATGAGTTCTTTATATTTTGGATATTAACCTTTTTTCAGATATATGGTTTACAAATATCTTCTCCCAATTGTTAAGTTGTCTTTTCGTTTTGTCAATGATTTTCTTTGCTGTGCAGAAGTTTTTAGTTTGGTGTTGTCTTATTTGTTTATTTTTTCTATTGTTTCCCTTCCCTGGTCAGACAAGGTACTTGAAAATATGCCGCTAAGACCAATGTTGAAGAGCCTACCACCTATGTTTTCTCCCAGAAGTTTCATGGTTTCAGTTCTTACATTCAAGTCATTAATTCATTTTGAGTTAATTTTTGTGTATCATGTAAGATAAAAGCCTACTTTCATTCTTTTGCATTTGGCTGTCCAGTTTTCCCAACACCATTTATTGAAGAAACTCTCCTTTCTCCATTGCTTGTTCTTGGCTCCTTTGTTGAAAATTAGCTGTCCACAGATGTGTGGGTTTATTTCTGGGCTCTCGATTTTGTTCCATTGATCTGTGCGTCTGTTTCTGTGCCAGTACCATGCTGTTTTGGTTACTATAGCTATGTAGTATATTTTGAAATCAGGGAATGTGATACCTCCAACTTCGTTCCTTTTTCTCATGATTTCTTTGACTATTTGGGGTCTTTTGTTGTTCTATATAAATTTTAGGATTCTTTGTTCTATTTCTGTGAAAAATGTTGTTGGAACTTTGTTAGGGATTGCGTTGAATCTGTAGATTGCTTTGGGAAGTATGGGCATTTTAACTATGTTAATTCTTCCAATCCAAGACCACAGAATATCTTTCCATTTCTTTGTGTCTTCTTCAATTTCTTTCAACAATGTTTTATAGTTTTCAGTGTACAGTTCTTTCCCTTCTTTAGTTAAGTTTATTCCTAGGTATTTTTTGTTGTTGCAATTATAAATGGGACTGCATTCTTAATTTCTCTTTCTACCACTTCGTTCTTAGTGTATAGAAACACAACTGATTTTTTATGTTGATTTTGTGTCCTGCAACTTTACTGTATTCATTTATTATTTCTAAAAGTTTTTCCATAAATTCTTTAGGGTTTTCTATATATAAAATCATGTCGTCTGCAAATAGTGACAATTTCACTTCTTTCTAATTTGGATCTTTTTAATTTCTTTTTCTTGCATGATTGCTCAGGCTAGGACTTCCAATGCCGTGTTATATTAGAGTGGTGAAAGCGGGCATCCTTGTCTGGTTCCTGTTCTTAGAAGGATAGATTTCAGTTTTTCTCCATTAAGAATGATATTAGGTGTTGGTTTGTCATATATGGCCTTTATTATGTTGAGGCACTTTCCTTTTATACCCATTTTACTTGGAGTTTTTATCATAAACAGATGCCGTATCTTGTCAAGTGCTTTCCCTGCATCTATTGAGATGATCCTGTGATTTTTATTCTTCATTTTGTTAGTGTGGTGTATCACATTGATTGATTTGTGGATGTTGAACCATCTCTGTACCCCTGGAATAAATCCCACTTGATCATGGTGTATGACCTTTTTAACTTACTGTTGTATTTGATTTGCTAGTATTTTGTTGAGGATTTTTGCATCAATGTTCATCAGTGATATTGGCCTATAATTTTATTTTTTTGTATTGTCCCTGTCTGGTTTTGGTATCAGGGTAGTGTTGGCTTCACAGAATGAGTTAGGAAGCGTCCCCTCCTCTTCAATTTTTTGGAAGTTTGAGAAGGGTAGGTATTAAGTCTTCTTCGAATCTTTGGTAGAATTCACCAGGGAAGCCATCTGGTCCTGGATATTTATTCTTTGGGAGGCTTTTGATTACTGTTTCAATCTCCTTACTGGCGACTGGTCTATTCAAATTCTCTATTTGTTCTCAACTCAGTTTTGGAAGGTTGTATGATTCTAAGAATTTATCCATTTCTTCTAGATTATTCAATTTGTTGGCGTATAGCTTTTCATAATATTCTTTTATTATCTTTTGTATTTCTGAGGTGTCCTTTGTATTTTCTCCTCTTTCAATTCTGATTTTATTTATTTGAGCCTTTCTCTTTTTTTCCTTGGTGAGTTTAGCTAAAGGTATGTCCATGTTTTTTGTCTTTTCAAAGAACCAGCTCCTCATTTCTTTGATTTTTTTCTATTTTTTTTTTAGTCTCTATTTCATTTATTTCTGCTCTCATTTTTATCATTTCCTTCCTTCTACTGATTTTGGGCTTTGTTTGTTCTTCTTTTTCCAGTTCCTTTAGGTGCACTGTTAGATTGTTTATTTGAGATTTTTCTTGTTTGTTGAGGTGGGCCTGTATTGCTACAAAATTCCTGCTTAGAACCACTTTTGCTGTATCCCATAAATTTTGGCATGTCATATTTTCATTTTCATTTGTCTCTGGGTATCTTTTTATTTCTCCTTTGATTTCCTCATAGAGCCAATTGTTGTTCAGTAGTATTTTGTGTAATGTCCACATATTTGTGACTTTTCCGATTTTCTTCCTATAGTTGATTTCTAGTTTCATACCATTGTGGTCAGAAAACATGATCAGCATTATTTCAATCTTTTTAAATTTATTGACATTTGTTTTGTGACCTAATGTGTGATCTATCCTGGAGAATGTTCCATGTGCATTTGAAAAGAATGCGTATTTTGTGGTTTTTGGATGGAATGGTCTGTACATATCTATTAAGTCCATCTGGTCTAATATGTCATTTAAGGTGAATGTTTCCTTATTGATCTTCTGTTTGGGTGATCTATAGATTGGTGTAAGTGGAGTGTTAAATTCCTCTACTATTATTGTGTTACTATTTCTCCTTTTATGTCTGTTAGTAATTGCTTTATATATTTAGTTGCTCCTATGTTGGGTGCATAGATATTTACAAGTGTTATATCCTCTCTTTGGAGTGTTCCCTTTATCATTATGTAGTGCCCTTCTTTGTCTCTTGTTACAGTTTTTGTTTTAAAGTCTATTTTGTCTGATATAAGTATTGCTATCCCAGCCTTCTTTTCATCACCATTTGCATGGAGTAACTTTTTCATGCCTTCACTTTCAGTATGTGAGTGTCTTTAGGTTTGAAGTATGTCTCTTGTATGTAGCATATATATATGATCTTGTTTTTTCATCCAGTTGGCTACCCTATGCTTTTTGATTGGAACATTTAGTCCACTGACATTTAAAGTAGCTTTTGATAAGAATGTACTTATTGCCATCTCGTCACCATTTTCTGGATGTTTTAGTAGTTCTTCTTTGTTCCTTTCTTCTTCTCTTGCTCTCTTCTCTTTTGGTTTGATGACTTTCTTTTGTATTACGTTTGAGTTCTTTTCTCTTAATTTTTTGCGTATTTATTATAGGTTTCTGGTTCATATATAATCATGTATATATAATCACATATACAGCAATCTATATTAAGTTGATGGTCTCTTTAGTTTGACCTCTTGCTGAAAGCTCTACTCTTTCACTCTCCTCCTCTCACAAATTCTTGTTTTTGATATCATATTTAATCTCTTTTGTGTGTGTATCCTTTACCCTTGTATCATGGAAATAGACAATTTTAGTACTTTTGTCATTTGACTTTCATAGCTTCACAAGTGGTTGATCTGCTACCTTTACTCTATATTTGCCTTTATCAGTAATTTCATTGTTTTATTATCTTTGATCATTTTCTTATTTCTATTTGTGGTCTTCTCTTTTGCACTTAAATAAGTCCCTTTAGAGTTTCTTATAAGCCTGGTTTCTTGATGATAAACTCCTTTAGTTTTTGCTTGTCTGGGAAACTCTTTATTTCTCCTTCCACTCTGAATGATAACCTTGCCAGGTAGGGTATTCTTGGCTGTAGGTTTTTTCCTTTCAGCGCTTTAAATATATCATGCCACTCCCTTGTAGCCTCCAAGGTTTCTGCTGAGAAGTCAGTTGATAGACTTATGGGGTTTCCTTTGTATGTAACTTGTTGCCTTTCTCTTGTGGCTTTTAGGATTTTCTCTTTATCTTTAATTCTTGGCATTTTAATTATAATGTGTTTTGGTGTAAGACTCTTTGGGTTCATCTTGTTTGGTGCTCTCTGTGCTTCCTGTACCTAGATGTCTGTTTCCTTCCTTAGGTTAGGAAAGTTTTCAGCTATTATTTCTTCAAATAGATTCTCTGCCCCTTTGTCTCTCTCTTCTCCTTCTGGGACACCTATAATATGAATGTTAGTGCACTTGATGTTTTCCCAGAGGTCCCTTAGACTGTGCTTGTTCTTTTTAGTTCTTTTTTCTTTTATCTGTTCAGCTTGGATGATTTCCTCTAGCCTTTTGTCCGGCTTGCTGATCTTTTCTTCTGTATCATCTACTCTGCTTTTGAGTCCCTCTAGTGAATTTTTCATTTCCAGTATTGTATTCTTCATTTCTGATTGGTTCTTTGGTTTTCAACAATTCTTTGTTGAGTTCTCACTGAGTTCATCCATTCTTCTCCCAGGAACAGTGAGCATCCTTATGACTCTTAATTTGTACTCTTTGTCAGTTGTATTGTTTATCTCTGTTTCATTTAGTTTCTTTTCTGGGGTTTTGTCCTGTTCCCTTACTTGGAATATATTCCTGTCTCCTCATTTTGCCTCTTTCTCTGTGCTTATATCTATGTATTAGGTAGATCAGCTACATCTCCCAATCTTGGAGAGGTGGCCTTAAGTCAGAGATGCCTTATGAGGCCCAGCAGTATGCTTCCCTTTCGTCACCAGTTCCAAATGTCTCAGCGGTGTCCCCTGTGTGGGCTATCTGTGTCCTTCCATTGTGGCAGAGTTGCTGTTGCTTCAAGTGCCTGGGGAGGCTAGACTGTCCCCCTGGCCAGCTGATTGTAATACTTAGCTGCATGTGGCTGCTACAGACCCTTTGGTCACTTTACTGAGCATGGGGAACCCCAGCACAGTTGGCTGCAAGGTCTAATAGCACATTCCTATTGCAGTTTTCCTGTTAAATGAGTAGGACCCCAGCATGGGTGGTTGCTATGCTCAGGGGCTTACAATTGCTGTAGGCCTACAGCCTGCAAGGCTGTTGTCAGCTCACTCAGGATTGCAGCTGAGTGGGACTGGCCCCAGGCATGGGAGCATCCACTTGTTTCAGGCTTTAGAAGGTAGGGCTAATCCCCTATGTGGCTGTTTGAGAAGCACAAGTCTACTGCAGCTGACAAGCCCCACCACCCATAGGGCCACACACCTCATTGAAACAGTCCTGCTTCATGCACACACCTGACCCAATGAAGCAGACCCAGTTGCCCCACTCCAGAGGCCCCATACAATCTACCAATGCAGTCTCACCCTTTGCACATGCCCTGCCCTGCTGAGGCAGACCCACTAGCCAGGCTGCAGAGGGTCCAGGCACCCTGCCTATGTGAGCCCACAAATTGCCCAGGGACTTGCTATTGGGTGGGCTGCCTGCCCTGGCTGAGCTGGATTAAATTGGTGCTCTGTGGGAGAGGCAGATCCCTGGGCTAACAGGCCAGAGAAAGAACTCCAATGATGTCTGCTAGCATCTGTGCCAGCATGCCTGCACTAGGTCACAATAATGGCTGCTGCCAATGTCTCAGTCCCTGGGCAGGTCTCACCTCTCACCAAGATGCACCCAGAGCCTACCAGGTGAGTCTCTTGTCACCAAAGGATTGTGCACCTTTCTTTCTGTTGATTTAGGTTGCTTTCCCAAATGGGTGAATTTTTGTGTGGGCCCTTTAAAAGTAGGCTTTTTTCCTCTTATGTCTGATAGCTTTTCTGGAGGTATTCCTCTTTGTTGTTAATAGCCAGCAAAACCAGATATTATGACACTCATCTTGGTTGTGCTGAGTCCAGAAGCTGCTTATGCGGTAAATCTCCCCTGCTTAGATCTCCTACTCCTCAGGGAAGGCTTCGTACCTTAAGATTGCTCCCAACCAGACATGAAGCATTGCAGCTCAAAGGTGGCTTTGTCCTCTCCAGAAGGAATTTCTGCCTCTTCCACCTCAGTCAGCACTGTGCTTGTTGTGGGGCTTCTTTTTATCCAGTTTTCAGTTCTCTCCCAAGAGTAATTCTTCCAAGAGTACTTGTGAATTTGTTGTTTCTGTGGGAGTAGGTGAGTTCAGAGTCTGCCAAGGCATCCATCTTGACATTGTCCTAGTTTTTTATATTTGCTGATTTCTTTCAACAGTGTTTGATAGTTTTCATTGTAAAAATCTTTCACCTTCTTGGTTAATTCCCAAGTATTTTATTCCTTTTAATGGCTTTGTAAATGGAGTTGTTTTCTTAATTTCCTTTTCAGATCGTTCATTGTTAGCATATAGAAATGCACCTGATTTTCATGTGCTGACTTTGTATCCTGCTACTTTGCTGAGTTTGTTTATTAGTTCTAATAGTTTTTTGTGGAAGCTTTAGAATTATTTACGTATAAGATTCTGTCATTTTCAAAGAGATAACTTTACTTCTTTCTTTCCAAGTTCGATGCCTTTTATATCTTTTTCTTGCCTAATTGCTCTGGCTAGAACTCCCAGTACTATGTTGAATAGGAGTAGCAAAGGTGGCATCCTTGCCTTGCTCCTGATCTTAGAGGAAAAGCTTTCAGACTTTCACCATTAAAGTACAATATTTGCTGTGGGGTTTTTTATATATGGTCCTTACTATTTTGAAGTAGTTTCCTTCTATTCCTAGTTTGTTGAGTGTTTTTTTCATGAAAGGGTATGAATTTTGTCAGATGATTTTTCTACATGGATGATATGATCGTGTGGTTTCCTCTTTCATTCTGTTCATGTGGTATATTACATTGATTTATTTTTGTATGTTGAACAATGTTTGCATGGCAGGAATGAATTCTCCTTGGTTAGGGTGTGTAATCTTTTTAAGGTATTGTTGTCTTCGCCTTGTTAGTATTTTTTTGAGGAGTTTTGCATCAATGTTTAGGATAAATAGTCTTTAGTTTTATTTTCTTGTATGGGCTTTGACTTTTGAATAAAGAGTAATGTTGGCCTCATGGAATGAGTTAGGAAGTATCCTTCTTTGCTAATTTTTTGGAAGAGTTTGAGAAGGATTGGTTTAAATCTTCTTTAACTATTTTGTAGAATTTATCAGTGGAAACATCAGGTCCTGGGCTTTTCTTTGTTGGGACATTTTTGATTACTAATTCAATCTCTTTATTAGCTACAGCTCTGTTCAGATTTCCTATTTCTTCATGATCCTTTGGTAGATTGTCTTTGTAGGTTTGTGTTTGAGGGAAGTTTTCCATTTCATCTAGGTTATCCATTTAGCACAATAGTTCATAGTACTCTTTTATAATCTTTTTTTATTTCTGTGAAGTTAGTAGTAATGTCCCTTCTTTCATTTTTTATTTTCATTATTTCTTTTTTTCTTAGCCTATCTAGCTAAAGATTTGCCAATTTTGTTCATCTTTTCAAAAGAGTCAACAGTTGGTTTCATTGATTTTGATTTTTTTAATTTTATATTTTATTTATCTCTGCTGTACTATTTATTATTTCTTTCCTTCTTTTAGCTTTGGGTTCAGTTTATTCTCCTCTTTCTAGTTCCTTAAGTTGTAAAGTTATATTGTTGGTTTGAGATCTTTCTTCTTTTTATATATTTGTGTGTATTTATTTTTATGTATTTATAGCTAAAAATTTCCCTCTTAGCAGTGCTTTTGCTGTGTCACATAACTTTTGGTACATTATGTTTTTATTTTCATTTGTCTCAAGATATCTTCTAGTTTCACTTTTAATTTCTTCTTTGAGCCAGTATATGGCTTAATTTCCACATACCTGTGGGTTTTTCAGTTTTCCTTTTGCTGTTGATTTCTAGTTTCATTTCATTGTGATTGGAAAGATGATTTGTATGATTTTGATGTTTTAAAATTTATTAAGATTTGTTTTCTGGCCGAATATATGGTGTAGCCTGTAGAATTTTCCATGTGCACTTGAGAAGAATATATATTCTGCTATTGTTGGGTGGAGTGTTCTGTATATTTTTGTTAGGCCCAATAGGTCAATGGTGTTGCTCAAGATCTCTATTTCCTTATCAGTCTCTGTCTGGTTGTTCTATCCATTATTGAAAGTGAGATATTGAAGTCTCTGACTATTATTGTAGAAGTGTTTATTTCTCCCTTCCTTTCTGTTAATGTTTGCTTCATATTTTTAGGAGCTTTGATGTTTGATGCATGTATGTTTATGACTGTTACATCTTCTTAGTGAATTGACCCTTTTAGGATTAGAAAATGTCTTTCTTTGTCCCTTCTAACAGTTTTTAACTTAAAGTCTATTTTGTCTGATATTAGTATAACCACCCCTGCTCTCTGTTGGTTACTATTTGCATAGAATATTTTTTTCCATCTTTTCACTTTCAACCTATACGTGTCTTTAGACCTAAACTGAGTCTCTTGTAGTTAGTATATAGATGGATCCTTTTTTTTTTTTTTGGATTTTTTTTTTTATTGAGTTATTGATAGGTTACAATCTTGTGAAATTTCAATTGTACATTAATGTTTGTCAGTCATGTTGTAGGTGCACCACTTCACCCTTTGTGCCCACCCCCCACCCCACCTTTCCCCTGGTATCCACTAAACTGTTCTTGGTCCATAGTTTTAAATTCCTCATATGAGTGGAGTCATACACAGATTATCTTTCTCTCGCTGGCTTATTTCACTTAACATAATTCTCTCAAGGTCCATCCATGTTATTGCAAATGGAATGATTTTGTTCTGTTTTGCAGCTGAGTAGTATTCCATTGTATATATGTATCACATCTTCTTTATCCACTCGTCTGTTGATGGGCACTTAGGTTGCTTCCACGTCTTGGCTATTGTAAACAGTGCTGCAATAAACATTGGGGTGCACAGGACTTTTGGGATTGCTGACTTCAGGCTCTTTGGATAGATACCCAGTAGTGGGATGGCTGGATCGTATGGTAGTTCTATTTTTAGTTTTTTGAGGAATCTCCATACTGTTTTCCATAGTGGCTGCAACCAGTTTGCATTCCCACCAGCAGTGTATGAGGGTTCCTTTTTCTCTGCAACCTCTCCAACATTTGTTGCTATTAGTTTTAGATATTTTTGTCATTCTAATGGGTGTAAGGTGATATCTTAGTGTAGTTTTGATTTGCATTTCTAGATGGATCCTTTTTTAAAAAAAAAATCTGTTATGCTAATCTATGTCATTTTATTGGGGATTTTAATCCATTTGCATTTAAAGTAATTATTTATAGGAAAGGACTTACTATTGCTACATTGTTGTTTTCTATATGTTTTATAGTGGGGGTATTTTTGCCTTTCTTTTGTGTTTAGTTGATTCTTTGTCCTTTATGGTTTCCCTCTTCATTTCCTTTTCTGTATATTATATATAGAGATTACACTAAATAGCCTGGGCCTGCCCAGTAGTATAGCGGTTAAGTTTGTGTGCTCCGCTTCTGTGGTCTGAGGCTCCCAAGTTTGGATCCCGGGAGCAGACCCAGCATTGCTCATCAAGTCACACTGTGGCAGCATCCCACATACAGAATAGAGGAAGGCTGGCATAGACGTTAGCTCAAGGACAATCTTCCTCACCAAAAAAACCCCCCAAATCCTACAGTTATAATAATCTATTTTAAACTGAAATCAACTTAATTTCAATTGCATACAAAAGCTCTACTCCTTTACAATTCTGCTCCCCACGTTATGACACTGATGTCACAAATTACATCTTCATATATTTTGTACTTGTTAACATAGATTTATAATTTTTTTAATGTTTTAAAAATTCTATAAAATAATGAAACATTGAATTATGAACCAAAATTACAATAATACTGTTTTTTATATTTGTCCATGTATTTACCCTTAGCAGAAAACTTTATATTTTTGTCTGGCTTTGTGTTGCTGTTTAGTGTCCTTTTATTTCAACTTGAAGGACTCCCGTTAGTATTTCTTGTAGAGCAGGTCTAGTGGTAACGAATTCCCTGAAGTCTTGTTTATTTGGGAATGTAGTAATTTCTCCTTCATTTGATGATGGTTTTGCCAGACATAGCGTTCTTGGTTGACAGTTTTGGTTTTTCAGCACTTTGAATACGTCATCCTACTAGCTCCTGGCCTGCAAAGTTTCTGTTGGGAAATCTACTGCTGTCTTCTTGCAGATCCTTCGTGTGTGAGGAGTCCCTGTTCTCTTGCTGCTCTCAAGATTCTGGCTTTGTCTTTTGACAGTTTGATTATAATCTTTGTCTCTGTGGGTCCTTTTTGATTTCTCCTGCTTTGAATTTGTTGAACCTCTGTCTTAACTCAAATTTGGGAAGTTACTATTTCTTCAAATAAGCTCTCTGCTCCTTTCTCTTTCTCTCTTCTCCTTCTGGAACTCTCATAATGTGTATATTGTTTACTTGGTGGTGTCACATAAGTCCCTTAAACTCTGTTCTTTTTTTCCTTCTTTTTCTTTTTGCTCCTCAGACTTGATAATTTTAAATGATCTGTCTTTAAATATCTTCAAGGTCACTAATTCTTTCTTCTCCCTGTTTGAATCTGCTGTTTGTCAGTGTTTTAGATTTTAGCCACTCTACTACACGTATGGGGCATCTCATTGTTTTAATTTGCATTTTTCTAATGATAAGTGATGTTGAGCATCTTTTCATGTGCTTGTTTTCTATCTGTATATCTTCTTTGTGTTTGTGGTACACTGAGTTATTTGACTTTGGGTTGATATTTTCCTCATTTTCAGAAAATTCGTATATGTTATCTCTTCAAATATTTCTTCTACCCCAATCTCTCTCTTCTCTCCTTCTAGGAGTCTAATTCCACATATTTTACACCATTTGACTGTGTCACACATGTCTCTCAAGTTCCATTCTGTTATTTTTAGTCTTTTTTTCTCTCAGTGCTTAGTTTAGGTATTTTCTATGGACCTTTCTTTAAGTTCATTACTCTTATCTTTTGCTGTGTCCAGTCCCTCATTAATCTCAGCCAATGAGTTATTAATTGTAGATTTTTCTTAGTTCCACAATGCCCATTTAAGTTTTTAAAAATCTAGATTCTCTATTGAGGATTTTAAATTTTGACCATAGTTTTCTGTATTTAAAAAAATATTCATTATGTATATTAGACTTGAGACACTCTGGTTTCAAACATCTCTGGGGTGGAACCTCTTGTATGTTTCTCATAGGCCTCTCCCTCCAAGTGGCATCTGTCTCCCAGGCAAAGTGAGATTGTGGGAGACTTTACTCTGCCTTTCTAGCTCAGCCACGTCACCTCACACACTAGCCTAGCATGCAAGAAGTGAAAACTTGTCATTAGTTTTGTTCTCCTCAAGGCTAAATCCATCAATCTAACTCATATGGCCATGAAAAACTCTCCTTCATTTCCTTTCCCTCAGTAAATACCTCTGCCTAGGCCAGTACCAGTCTTCAGCTTGTCTCCAGACTTGACAAATGCACCCCAGTGAAGAATATCAGGGCAATCTCAGCTCAAATAGAATGGGCTCTTTAGAATTTAGTTTCATTATTTTCTGTTTTTAAAATATTCACAGCTTATCAGAGCTTCGAACCAGACCGACTGGGTTGGGATCTGAGTCTGACTTATTAGCTGTGTGGTCTTTGCAAGTTATTTAATCTTTACGTTCCTTAGAATCTTCATTTGGAAAATGAATATCATAACAGGACCCTCTTCATATGGTGGTGGTGGATAGTATACACGAAGCGTTTAGAGCTGTGCAAAGCTCTAGACACGTTAATCAGTCCCCACATAAAACCCCTATCAACGAGGACAGCTCCTCTAATAGTGATACAACCACTATATAAATATATTGGTTCATTTAATTTAATCAAGTTCTCACTACCTCTCCGAGCTAAGTCCCGTTATTATTCCCGTTTTATAGATGATGAAGCTGAGGCATAGGGGTGTTCAGAAACTTGACTGAAAGGTCCCTGGACAGTCAGGTGAAGATGAACAGCTCCTCTCCATCATCGCGCTTGGTTGCTGAGTATGAATTCTCTCTCGGGACCCCATTATCCCTTTTACAATCTGGCTTCTGTCAAAGGGCTCTCAAATCCCTCAGACAGACTTATTTAAGTTTTAACCCTAGTGATGAATAAGCTCAAGTTTTTTGGCCAGGTGGCTCTATAGCCACTGTGAAAATCAGTGGATACAAATGTTTGCCGTGGTGGCAGGATGCTGGCCAACTTCACACTCTGGAAGCTACATTACGAAATTGGAAATTGGAGAAAGAGTCATCACCTCTAGGTCCCACCCAACTAAGATGATCTATTGCAAAAGACTGTGATTACTCAGTCTATGAGTTTTGCTTGGGGGTTCGGAATTTCAACAACTTGAGCAACATCTTGGTAAGGTGTTGGAGGGGAAAAAAGAGACAAGTGTGATACTAGAAAGCACCCAAGCAGTCTTCTTCTGAAGGTGCCCATAGCTCTCCAGTTATTAGGGCCATAGGTCTGAGGATTAAGTGAATTGATACATGGAAACTGCTTAGATCAGGGATGGGCACACAGTAAGAGCTACGTAAGTGCTAGGTACTATTGTCTCCGTGCTTACCATCCTCACCCCTTGTCTAGATGCTGTGGGAATACAGGCCAATCCCACCCCAGCCTCCAGCCTCACTTCCAAGGCTGCTTAGGTTTTCAGGCTTGTATCAGGCACCAGTCACTTGTCCCCCATCTTCAGGGAACATACTTTCAGTCTCCAACCTTATGGTAGACATTCAGGGCAGTTCACAAATATTGCATTTCTCCTTCTTCAGGGACTACAGTAGGATTGCATTTCCTCACCTCCTTGATACTGGATGTGGACAATGAAGAGAAGTGACTTGTGTCACTTACAGGTGGGTGTTTTAAGAGGCCAGGTGTGAGTCACTATATCCCTTCATCACTGCTACTGTGACTGTGAAACTGTGTCGAGATGGAACGTCCATTATCCAGGACCCTGAGAGACAGCAGTGAGCTGAGCCCCAGTAGATCTGTACTGGACATGCAACGTGAGTGAAAACAAACCTTTATTGTGTTATGCCACTAAGAGTCAGAGGTGGTTTGTTCCTGCAACATAATGAGCCTGCCCTGAATGACAAACCCCTTACCAGGCTTGAAGTAAAAACGGTAGTGCCCCTTACACACTGGGATTAGGGAAAGGTGGAAACTCAAACTTATGCTCATCTTTCAAATCTCAAAAAAGTGGCACTGTTTTCTCAGACATGTGCGAGGTATGGCTGTGTGCTCATCGACCCTTCTGCTCACTCTCCTCACAGCGGTCTTACACAGTGTGCTGTTCTCTGCGTGCCAGCCTCCCCTGTACAATCGTCAGCTCCTAGAAAGGAGCAGTTATCTGTCTTCACCTGACCATCCGATGAACTTTCAGTCAAGTTTCTGAACATCTCTGTGCATGTGACATACGCAGTGGTGTGCTGGTAAATACTTAACGACTGGCTCTCTGGCTTTCTGGAGAGAAAAGTCCTGCTTTATAGTGTTTGTCAATTTTCATGGTGTCAACGCTCCCACCATGGCTGATTTCAAGCTACCAGCATGATGTCAGTAAATGCAGAATTGAGAAGAAATGCTCAGTAACACATTCCACCACACAGATATGGTAGACAGAGTAACTTTAAATTCATAGATAATACATTAGGAAATGATAAATTTTGAGTATTTATTTATCTTTGTTTTTAATAGAATTTATCTAGTTATAAGTTTTTCATAATTTAATTTTTAATAATGGCCTTATTTAACAACTGGCTTGCAAAATTATGCTTTGAGCAGCTTCAGCACACCACTGAGTATGTGCTGCCCTACCTGTCCATTCCCAAAATGGATGGTAAAACTCACTGGGCTCAGTAACTTATGCTACTCCACATGAGCCTCAGAATCCTTACCAACACAGAGTGCTAAATAGCTTTCACCAATCTACTGAAGTTGACAAGCTAGTTGAAACCTCTCTCCTTTCCTTTGTTGTCTCCTACATGAAATATACTGTCAATTTTTCTACTGTAAAAATTTAGAAAGTATGTTTTATTATTTTATCTTTGAAATTATTTGCAATAATTTATTCTTTTAATTTTTGATCGGCTATGATTCCTCACACATCATCACACATACTTAGGAATTCTCACAAAGAAAATACTAAGAAGAACTAACATACATTTTAAATGTAATCAAAGATTTATGAATACTAAATATAACAATTTCTGAAGTTAAATGATCTAGGTTTGGTGATCGTTTACACCTTTATTAGTTTCTATTTGACATAGCTTTAATTTTTTTCAGCAAATACACTGAGTGGAATTCTCAATAATATGTGTAAGGCTTTGCATTCCCCATGGTCCCGGCACTGTGCCTCACGGATGCAGGAAAGAAATGAGTCAGGAGTGAAAGGGGCGGGGATCCCTGGCCAGGAGACCAGGTGGATGCTATGTCAGTAGCAAGGGAAGGGAAGACAGGAAGAGGAACAGAGGGCAAGGGTCTGCATTCAGTTTGGACATGTTGAGTTTTAGGTGCCTGCAGGTCATCTGGGAAGATGTTGGGAGATGACTAACAGGCTTTTGGGAATGTGGATTTGCAAGTAAGACGAGCATGGGGAGATGTGACCGTGCCAGTCAGCCACAGAGACCTGGCAGTCAGTCTCCAGACTAGAGGGTCAGGGCTGAGGACAGCTCGGAGCGGACACCTGCAGTCAAGGAGAGCTGGAGGGACAGGGGCGAGCCCGCTGTAGGGATGGCAGAGATCACATGTACTACTACCTCAAAATTAAAAAACTAAAAATGAGGAGGTCTCGCATATTTAAAAAATGTAGCCTTTTGAGTGTTCTAAAAAATCGTATAAACTCAAGCTTCTCTCGCTGTGATTTCTTAGAATGCATACGTGTGAGGGAGATTTTCTAAAACATGAGAGTATGCGCAAGCAACTATGAATGTCCCCGATTATGTCCCACGAGGGCAGAGCTGTGCCCAGGGCCTGGTGATGGTAAGCACTCATAATATTTGTCGAATGACAAAATGTTATTCCATCTGAAGATCACTGTTTCCTCCCTTCACTCTTCCCAACAGTTGTAAAATGAAAAACATTATAGACACGCAACAAGTCTTTTCTCATTAAAGTTTTATCTTAATCTGGAATATTGTTATTATTTATTTATTTTTTGGTGAGGAAGATTGTCCCTGAGCTAACATCTGTGCCAGTCTTCCTCTATTTTATGTGGGACACCGTCACAGCATGTCCTGACCAGCAGCGCTGGGTCCACCTGGGATCCGGGCGTGCGGACTCCGGGCTGCCAAAGCAGAGCCGGCGAACCTAACCACCACGCCACTGGCTGTCCCCTGGAATAAATGATTTTGCATACATCCAAGTGCAGTAGCAGAGGTTTTGACGTGAAAGAGGACAGGGGTCTTTGTCCTTCAGACCGTGAACAGTTTGCTCAGAGCGCCACTAGATGGCGCCGCGCATCCGTGCAGCAGGCGAAATCCGCGCTGCGCAGAGCTCGTTTCCAGGCGCTGATTCAAACAAGTGGGAACAAGTGACAAGTGGGAACCCCTGTGTGGGCTCGTAGAGTGATTCTATCATTTCACTTGTCTTTGGTAATAACCTATCACTTACCAAAACCCGCTATCTCCTGATAATGTGTCGCATGCTTAGAACATGCTCAACTCTCAAACCCCATCCCCACCTTGGGTCCTTCTCCTAAGGATTCCGCTAGAAAAGTAGGAGCCAGAAGAGCTCCTCTTCCCTTCCAATAGCAGACGCCTAGAACTTCCTTCTCCTCCTTTCTCGTCTACCTCCCTCTTCCTCACAACCCCATTACAGTCTTAAGAAACCCTATTGCTGTTGACCTCTATGACTTCTTGTCCCTCTACTTTTCATCAGCTGCCGGCCAGATCCCACCTGCTAACCCCTGGCCTGCCTCTGGAGGCCGCTCGAGACCTGGCGCTGGAGCTCTGCTCCTTCTTGCTACCCCGCGGGAGGGAGATGTTCCGGGCGTCGCAAGCCTTCTTTCGGATAAACATTGCTTGGCCAGTTGTCAGACGCAGCATTTTACTTCAACTAGACTCGAGATTAAACGGAGAGCTGGCGGAGAATTTAGCCACCCATCCTAACAATCCTATCATCTAAGGAGCCCAAAACCTAGAGGGGGTGATTGGCAGAGGTAAAAAGGGATCGCTAGCTACCAGCATCACACACGGAGTGCAGTAACAGGGCCTTGAAGAAAATGCAGTGGCGGTGGAGGGGTGACTCGTCCTTCCGGCTGAGGGCAGCGAAGGCAGGCGCGGCCGAGGCCGGGACACGGAGCTGGGCGCGGGAAGAGGCGCTCCGCGGGGGGCGCGGGAGGCCCGGGCAAAGCCCGCAGCGCCGAGCCGGAGCGCGGAGGCCGGAAGGGAGAGCTGAGGAGGACCGTGGGGGACTCTCAGTGCCCCTCTGATACTAGATTGAAACCCCGGGCTGTGAGAGCCAGCAAAGGTTTTCCAATCTGTCATGGGCTGAATTGTGTCTCCCCAAAAGACGAAGTCCTAATCCCAGTACCTATGAATGCGACCTTACTGGGGAGTAAGGTCACCGCAGCTGGAATTGCTTAAGGTAAGACGAGGTGACACGGGTGCAGGGTGGCCCCTAACCCGGTACGGCATAGGTCCTCATAAGAGAAGAGATGCAAGCTCACAGATGTGCGAGGGACAGTGCCACGTGACGTCTGAGACTGGAGTTAGGCAGCTGCACGCCAAGGGTGCCCAAGATTGTCCACAGCCAGCAGCGCCGTGGGAGGCGAGGAAGGACCCCTCCACGCTCCGGAGCGGCACAGCCTCCCGACACGCTGACTGCACTTCTGGCCTCCAGATGTGTGAGGCACCACCTTCCCGGTGCTGGAGGCCGCCCGGTCCGCGGCGCTGCTGTACAGCGCACCAGGGAGGTCACGGAGGGCCTGGCCGCGCCGCGCGCCTCCCGGGGAGCGGCAGGGGCACACGGAAGCCGCGGTGGCGGCCCACGGGACGCACGGTCGGCACGGGACCCTCCCCGCGAGGGGGCGTGGGGACGCCGGGGGCCGCCGCCCGCGGGGAGCGCCTGTCCCGCCGCCCTGCGCCGCCTCTCGGCCCCGCCGCAGCGCCACCACCCGGCGGCCCAGCCCCGGCGCGCTGACTCCGGCGCGAGGCACGAGGGTCTGGACCTTCAAGGTCGGGAACGGGGACTCTTCTAACCCTTGGAAACGGCAGCGACAGCTTAGGGTGGCTTCCGGGCCTTGGAGGTAGAGGTCCGACAGTGCCGGTGCGCCGGCAGCGGGGGGAGAAAAAAGTTCCTTTTCCCCTGTTCCCAACGAGATCAGTTTATCCAATAAACCGGTGAAAAATATAGAATGTTTTCTTCTTACTGACTTTATTACCTTCAGTTTTTGAAGACTTGGCAATTTAAATGATACTAATGACACTGAATCTATCTTAATTATAACCTTTCCTCTCAGGGCACAGAGTTGTCTATGGAAGAATTTTCTAAATTTCTTAATTAACCTGCACTGACTTTATTTGGCCAAAGACTGAAACCATTATGAGATATTCTCTACATACCCCAGAGTAGCTAAAAATTAAAAAAAAAAAAAACCCATAAAGCAAAAAACCTATAGCAATAAAGTGCTCCACTAAGCAAGGTCAGAAAGACTCAAGAAAACAGGCAACAACTAGATTAAGAATTTAAAGCTCCAAGGTGCCGAGACTAATGCTGATAATTTTCACACATTATTTCCAAAGGAATGTTTGAAAATAAATTGTATTTTTTTAAACCTGCCTCAAATCTAATTTTTGATAATGAGGGTTTTATAAGCAAGCTTTAAATTCATCAGTATGTGGCTTTTTACTGTCTACTTTATCTTTCAAAGAAAGAGACCATATCTAGAGTTTAATAGAATTGAGCAGAGATGTAACTGGAGCAAGACTGGTCATTTCCCCAGTTTCTCCTCAGGCTTCAGTCCTTTCCGGCAGAGGAGGACTTCTGTGGGGAGTGAAACTTCAGGCTCCTCACTCATATCTCTTGTAAGGCTGGAGATGGGCCCGACAATACCCACCTGGTCATATGTGGCATATCCTGTTGATAAAATCAAGAAGATTTAACTGCAATGAGTCAAGAGCATCCTATCTTTCCAATCTAACTTGCCCTTTCCAGACCTTTCTTTGGGTCAGGTGGCATTGGCGTGGCCGTGGACATTTTGGGGACCCCAGTATGGCAAAGTTGAGCTAATCTGGTTCCAGGGGACATAGGTCTGAGGTGTTGGGTTGCTGAGGCCGTCAGAGTCCCACATGCTTGCCTTGCTGAGCCTGCAGGATGCCTCAGTGCCCTGGCCTCTTCAGCCTCCCCTGACCCCCCAACACGGGCCTGGGGCTCTCTCCACCTGCACAGCTTCTAGACAGCTTCTCTTCCAGACCCCTGTGGGAGGCGTCCTTGCTCTGCCATCAGGCCCACGGTGGGCCACTCAGCACTGCCCCCACAAGGCCTCCTGGGCTGACCACCCAGAGTCTCATCTGGAACTGCCACCACAGCCATGCCAATCTGGAGAACACCACTGTCAAAGCTTTCCTGTACACACCTTTCTGGAACTGTCCCCCAGAGGAAGGGGTGGGTCGTGGGTGGGGAGCACTAGCTCCTGTCTTTGCTTTCTGAGCTTCCCTGAGAGAGGAAATTTGGATGTTCCTTCCTTTTGCTTCTTTCTGGATGTCATTCCTACTCTCTCCTGTACTTGCTCCTGGGACCAGGGCTAGGTGTGTTGGGCGGGGGGCGGGCAGGACCCTGCACACCCCCTGACCACTTCCCTCTCAGTACAACTGACAGCAGATTGTTTGTGTGTATGTGATGGCTGAGTTTTTACCACTAGAGATTCACCCTTTGGGTCAAAATAAAATAAAAAGGTAACACAACAGGGGCCCCTCAGGGTACTTATCAGACCATTTGCAACCTGGGATCTGGAAGAGGGCAGCTCTGCAGGACGCGACAGGAGGTGATTTTGAATTTGGGGAACGTAGACAGTGACCTGTGTGCACTGCTGTAACATGGGGTCCTGGGAGGGGAGAGCAGGAGGGAATGAGAGCTCAAAGAAGCTGTCTTTCCTGTGAGCGGCCTTCCTGTGGACTCGCTGTCCTGCCGTGTAACATGGAAGATGCTGCGCTGGTGAGCATTCGCTGAGAAAGGAAGAAGGAAAGAGGACTTCCAGGGATGGCCTGTGCTGGAGGCGGGCTCGGGAGGGGGGGACGTGCACCACGAACAGAAGGGCTCGCCGCTACATGAAGAGGTTTACACACACAGCTTAGTATATCGATTAACACCTGGGACAAAAAGCAGGGAGAAAGAGAAGGGGTCTCCAGGGGCAACTGGGGCCGAGAGCTGGCCACCTGAGTCCCTCCCTCCCACCACCCCACCACCGGCCTTTCTGGATCCTGCGGCTCCGGCGGCCAGAGCCGAGTGGGGAGTCAACGTGTACTTGCTGCGTGAGACGTGGACAGTACGCCCGGGCCCGCCGCCTGTGGAGCCAGGAGGTCTGTCTCTCCAACACCTGCCCCTTTACCCCAAATACCAGGAGCCTCTCGAGTGGGTGGAGCCTCAGCACCCGCGCACCCGCTGGGTCCCTCTGCCTCTCCAGCCATGCTCACCACGCACTCACCCTGAGGGCTTAACGGCGCCCATGCCTCCTGAGCCCCTTGCTTCCACATCCAGGTCATTTTTACTGGATTGTTCCCTCATTTTCCACAGATGAGTTGACTATCCTTAAATGCTACAGAAACATACCCTACTGCCCCTACGAATGCCTTTCAAGCCCGCCTCGGGCCCAGGTCCTCCCTCTGCCTGTCCCGCCTCGGGCCCGCGTCCTCCCTCTCCCTGTCCCGCCTTGGGCCCGCGTCCTCCCTCTGCCCAGCCCCGCCTCAGGTCGCTGGCAGGACAGCGAGTCCACTGGAAGGCTGCTCACAGCAAAGAGATTCTTTGAGCTCCTCAGTGCTGCCTGCTTCGCTCCTCATTTCCTGTAGGACGAGGCCGACCAACCCTGTGGGCCTGAGTTTAACACAGATAGGAACTGAACTTGGGAAGACACTGCTGATATCAGTCACGCTAAAAATGCTGGTCATGAAGCTTCTTTCCACTTAAGCAATCCCTTCTTAAAGTGCCATTAGTAATACACTTCAGGAAGACGATGAAAATCCACCAGGAAGCACATTTCTTACTGTAGGAGGAACCGTTGACCCTGCCCTTCGCCCTTCTTCCAAGAAGCGGAGAGCCAAGGTTGTGTAGGGCGAGGTCCAGTGCTCCCAGGGAGGCGTCCAGCCGAGCCATCTCAGGCCTCAGCCAGTCCTGCGACCCCGGGACTCCAGCTAAGGGGGGCAGCGGTGCGTTGCCAAGTGGTGGTGCTGCGGTGGGAGAAGCTCTTTGGAGAACAAGGGTATTCCCAAATAAGAAGGACACACACAGGAGAAGGCAGTCCAGCCCACCCCCAATGAGCACACACACACACACAAAACACACACATACATGTACACATGAGGACACAATACACACCACACGGACCACACACCATATACAACACACACCACACCACTCATACGACACACTACAGACAACACACACATACACACAACACACGCAACACATATACACATGTATATACAACACACTGTACCACCCAGAACACACACAACACACGCCATATACAACACATACCACACACAACACACAGTACACATGTGTGACAGACTACAAACACAACACACATACACAAAACACACACAACACATACACACCTGTTTATACAACACACAATACACATCACACAGATCACACAACACACACCATATACAACACATACCACACATACAGCACACAGTGAACACACACATCACACTATACACAACACATACCCACATGTACATATAACACACAATACATGCCACACAGACCCCACACAACACACATATATGTACGCACAACAGCACAACATATATCACGCAGGCCATGACATCCTAGGGCCCAGTGCCGACATGGTATATGGGACTTCCCTGCATGTACAGCAGGAGGAATGGAGGTCAGCCGCATGCAGTTCCTGGGTTGACTTTGCTGCCTGTGTAGGAAGGCTGCGGACTTGGTTCTGCACCCCCCAAGGAGAAGGGAAAGTTACCTTCGCTAAAGAAAGGTCTTTCCATTTCTTCCAGTCTCCTTTTAGGAAAAGGTTCTCTTCTTCAGACTCCACAGCTCCTATCTCCCTTTCCTTCCCAAGATGGTGTTTATGCAGGGTGTGCTCACCGAGCCCTCAGGGCCACCCCCGGGGTCCGCGATGGCCTCTCAGCAATGGCTGCTGCTCACTCTGCCAGCATCTGCTGCCGACGGTCCATCGTCCCAGCTCAGCTGGGTCTGGCGCTGCTCCCTCTCAGCCTTGCCCCACCTCGCTCTCCAGGGGACAAGTCTGACTGTGACTCCCATTTGCTCCCCTGCAGGGAGTCCACTCTGCCAGCTTGGCCTACAGAGTGGCCCTGTGTCCTCTGGCAGGTCAGCTACCTGCCATGCCCTCCACGAGGCCTACACTGGTGTGAGTGACCTTCCAGGCGTTTGTCCTTCCATGCCCAACTTTGTTACTCATTGCACACAAGTGGGACACCCCATGTTGGGTCAAGGACTTCAAGGTGTTTTCTTCCCAGAATCCCATACAGGAAGCAGAACAAAAGACCTGCTCTCAGTGTCTCTTCAACCTACTCACATGACAGCCCTCCCCTAAACGTCAGCCAGGACAGGGGAGTCAGGGCCTGTATCACTGTCCTAGGCCTGTGACCTCATTTTACCTTAATCACCTCTTTAGGGGCCCTGCTCCAAATGCAGCCACACTTTGAGGTCCTGGGGGTTGGGACTCCAACATAGGAAATTTGGGGGGGGAGGGGTGCACAATTCACCCCATCACAGGGCCCATCTCTCTGCTTCCCATGGGTCCTGTTCTCCATACAATCCCCAGGAGCCCCAGGCCCTAACGGCCACTTCCTATTCCTTTTCAGGAGTTTTCTTGTTACTTCCTCTTTCTGGTCTGCCTTCTTCCCTTCCAAAATGGCAATATGGCTTACAGGGGAAAGAAATGAGAGATCCATTCGTTTAAAAATTTCAGAGTATTATCTCTTTTATTGTTACATAAAGGTTGAGGGTGTCTGTGGACAAGCCTGGCAAACTGGGAGAGGAAAGAAAGTTGATGAAAATCGGCCTGCAGGAAGGACAGCAGGCTCCTGAGACAAATGCCTTGAGCGTGGAGTGGGGCGCGGCCGCCCGCCTGCCCAGGTCCGCAGCAGGTTCATGTGCTGGGAAGGGAGGGGCCCCGGGCCATCTGAGAGCCTGCTCCCTGAGTCTGTAACCGTCTGGACCCCAGCAAGGGAAAGAACCATAACGCATGAGCCTTCTTCCTGGCGGGAGAGATTCCTGGGCTCCCAGAGGTTCTAGAAGGCAGAGGATTTGTAAATGGGGGCAGGATTCTTCAGTGACAAAATGGGGTTAGCAAGCTAAGGAAGATTCAGGTCCCAGTGATCATATGACCTCTTTTGTACCCTGAGGCTGTGATGGCGAGGAATATCCAAAGTCTTTGAAGTGGATTGAAAAAGAAAAAAAAAAAAAGGAAGGTCTGGTTAGGTGACAACATTTTCATGGCCATTTGTTCTTTAAGAAAAAATTTTGAGGCCATTTACAATGTAACTTTTGACCTGTTCCTTTAAACTTCAATGAGATGTGGTCCTTGTATGGAGTTTTGATAATTTTACTTTCTTTGAGTGGTGGTTAGTATCTGATGACGAGCCTGAAGCCGGCCGAACAGTTCTTTAGACGTCTCAGGCATCTGGTTGAGTTTGTCAGCGTCTTTCTCATAGCTTCTGTACTGCGTCTCTGAATGAGTAGAGAGTTCTTTCACAGCCTTGCCAAGCTTGACGTGGTAATGAGCCATTCGTCCCAGAAAGTCGCCGCACGGGCCATTCGTCCCAGAAAGTTGCCGCACGGGCCGGGCAGACGTTCGGGGCTTACCGAGTGATGGAGGGCTAGCAGCGCCCCCTAGCGAAATGACACGGGTACCAAATGTTTATGCGTGCTAGTTCAGGGACCCCGTTAACTCAGCAAATATTCAGATTTAAACTTCATTTTATTGCATATTTTCGCAAGTAGAATCAAAAGCTGTAAGTGAAAATTCTAATTATCACTTAGGAATAAGTTAAAAAAGATATTAACTATTCTTTATGTATCTGAAAGACTATAATATCATGCATTTAAACAGTCTTAAATCTAAAAAAACAGATAAAAGTGACTTTATCTCAGAACAATCATTCATCTTATCAAAACATAATCATAAGGGTTTATTAAAAGAATAGCAGATATCAATATACCACTGGTAAGACCAAAATATTTTGACTGGATTTTCATGAGAAATTAATAAATAAGGTTAAGTAACTGCCACTAAGACGTTTGTGGAAAATTACAAAATGCCAAGAAAGAAACACATCTTCATTTTTTCCCTTCAAAGTGCTCTCCAAGTGTGAACACTGCTTAGTAGAGATTGGTGAGTTTGATTACCGTCTTTCCTGGCTGCTTCATTCATCTAAATGGAAAATTATTCTGTATAATGCTAAGTTAACATATGACAAGAGAAAAGATTCCCAGAAGGCTTTGAAAATTAAACTGAAAGAGACTCAAAGGTCAAAATTACATGGTGCCACAAATTGCATAGAGAAGCCAAATCAATAAGATTTGACAGTCTCACTGAAAGGCTTGACAGAGAAGTCACATCCTTCAGACCCCATCAGCCCCCAACTGTGAGCCTGTGCCCATGGCAGTCACTCATGGCCTGACTGCATTCACTCAGCACTTTACAGGCAAGCTGCTATCAAATTAATTTTAAAAATGTGAACCATTTAGAGTTGGTTAATGTTTTATATTGACCCATCATTTGTTTGCATTTGGTAAAATGAGCAAAGAGAGAAGATCAAGCTTTGAACCAGGAAGTGAAACATTCACAGTTTGAATTTGCGGGCAGAAGTACAAATCCAGTAATTCAGGGGTAGCTATAGGGTATCTGATAATGAACACCTAGAAAAATGAGTTTCAAAGGAATTAGTTTTCATTAACAGAATCTGATGGGTCAAAAAACTACATCTGAATGTGTATAGTTTCTGGAATAGAGTCTAAATTCGGAGTCCTGGATATGTCCAGCAGTGGTTTTTTGGGCCTGTCTGTCCTTCTCACCCTCTTCAGATGCACCTGTCCTGACCACAGAAATGCATGGACGCTAGCTGAGCTCACTGTTGCCAGCTCAGGAGTCGGAATAGCTTGTCTCCCATTTGCCTGCTTTCAACCCTCTGTGCCTCCTCGATGACCCACAATTCTGGTTTTTTTTTTCTCCCCCCAGATATATGCTCAACAACTTAGCTATGGGGACAAGAAAGGGCAGCATATTTTCCAAATGTAGCATCTTTTCAATTATTGTAAATAGACTATGTTGATGTAACATGACAATTGTTAAGATTAAGACAGTAGTGGGCTTGTGATTCCAACAGGCTGGGTGCTAGACATCCTGACAAAGTTTTCCACTTAAATAAATGTGTGGGGCTACAAAATAATTATAATGTATTGGTAAAACAACAAGAAATTAAGGCATGCACAGAGGCCAAAAGCTAAATGAATGCAGAGCCTGAAATAGAAAGTAGATAGGAGGCAGGTTTTAGCTCTGAGTCCATTTGCCAAACCTGTAGCCTTGGTCTTCGGTTTTCACGGCTGGTCCAAGAAGGAGAATCTAATAAGAAACCCCATTATAAATCTGGAATCTCAAATGATTGCCCAGTTAGTGTGAGGGCGGTGGACTAAGGATACTGGTCCTCTACCCCAGGGGATGCAAGGTCAACCGCCCGGCTTTACTCCTTGGGCTGAGAGGGAATGCATCTTTCTTGAGCAGTCATTACCTCCAGGTGGCTGCATGCAGGTCTGTACCTTGAATTCACTCAGTTTTGGTGGTCTGGAACTTTTTCTAACCATAATTCAGTCAATAGCAGTCCAGGGTGGTTGGCGCTCTGAGATAACGGTCAAAAGCAGACCAAAATTATCTCAGGAGGCATTTACCTTCAACTGAGGTCTCAGAGAATTCCTCATATAAAATTCTGAGAAACGTGAACTCAATGTTAAGGGTCACAAACCAAGGAATCAAAGCGCATGGTTGAGAGCTGGCAAAGACAAAGACAGCAGAATCGGACCCACGGACTGCAGGTACTGGAATGATCAGACACGGAATACGAAATAAGAATGTTTAATATGTTTTAAAGAAATTAAAGCGAGAGCTTAAAATAATAAAAACAAGCAGACTTAAAAGTAACACTAATTTCCAGACAAGATATGTGTAACAACTGCCATGAAGCAGTCGGAAGGCTCAGCTGCAGGTTGCACGCGCCTGGGGAGGACCGGCAGACTGAGAGCTAACTCAGAGGAAGCTATCCGGGGTCGGATACAACCCACGGAGGGAGGGACATGGAGGTTACAGGGAGAAGTTCCAATAGATGAATAGGTGAAAGGCAATATTTATAACTGGATTTTTCAGAACTGAAAAAAATTTCAATTCGCGGATTAAACCCAACAATTTCCAAACACAAAAGAAAAAGAAATCCACACTTAGTTATACCATAGTGAGACAGAGATCTCTTTAAAAGCTAGTGAGAAAGCCCGGGTTATCTATGATTGAATGACGTTTAGTCTGAGACCTGATTTCCCGCTGGCAGCAGTGGGAGGCCCAGGACCGTGGAATGGCATTTTTAGCGTGCTTAGAGAAAAGAGGTGTCAACTTAGAATCGAATTCTTAGCAAAAAATATTTATTGGATATTAGTGTAAAATAAAACCATTTTCATAAACTTTTCTAGCCACCAACCTTTATTAAGGAAATTCTGAAGGATGTATTTCATGAAAAGGAAGGCAGTTGTAGATCTGAGATGTGAGAAGGAATGCTGAGAAAGGACAAATCTATGCCAGCACTGCCTGTATAAAATAATATCAATAAATCCTGAAGGATTAAACAAACACAAGGAAGAAAAAGGCGCTATAAGGGGAAGCAGTCAAAGTTACAGTGTTCCAAACTCCTTGTAGCATTTAGGGAAACTATAGAGATAGTGATCGACTTTAAACTTGGTTAAGTTAAATAATATGTCAGATTTTCTGAGGAGATTGCTATGTGCCAAAGGCTCCAAAATTTATATCTTCAGTCCAGACTTCTGCCCCAAACTCCAGGCTCATATACCGACCTCCTGATTTGACCTCTCCGCTTGGAGGTCTGTTAACAATTCAAACCTACCGTGTCCAAAAGGTAACTCCTCAGAGGCCCTCCTCTGAAAAAAACAATGAAACCATGTTCTGTGTGCAAGCTTTCCCATCTCATTTGATTGCAGCTCCAGGCTTCTAGTTGCTCAGTACAAAAACCTCCTTTTTAATCCATCAGGAAGCGTGGGTGGCTTTATCTTAAAACTGCTTCCAGACGGCGTTCACCACTTCCCACTGCCGACACCCTGCTCTGAGCCACTGTCATTTCTCACCTGGGTCACTGCAATAGGCTTCGAACTATCTCCCCATTTCTGCCATTGGCTCTCTAGATTCTGTTTCTCTTACAGCATCCAGGGTGATCCTTTTGAAATATCAAATTGGATCATATCCGTCCTCTGCTCAAAAGCCTGAAATGGCTTCCCATTTCACCCAGAGAAAAGCCAAAGTCTTCACAATAGTCCTTACAGAAACCCCCCCACGACCTCGGGACTGCTCCTCCCGCCTCCCCTCTCCTGCTGCGTCTCTGACTTTGCTCCCTGTCCTCTCCACTGGGTTCCTCTTCCCGGGAGACCGAGCACTCTCCTGCCTTGTGCGTCGTACTGGCAGTTTCCTCTGTCTTAACTGCTCTTCTCTCAGATACCTGCATGGCTAAGTCCCTCGCTGCCTTCAGTATTTGCTCATATGTCACTTTCTTTATGAGACTCACCCTATTTAATGTTGCAAGTCCCTCCCCATTCCTGCCATCTTGCATTCCCAACCTCATTACTCTGCTCTACTCTTTCTTTTCCCTAGTACTTATAACTTTCTAATATACAATTTAGTTTCTTATTTATTGTATCTATTGTTTATTATTTCTCTCTCTCTTGCACGCACACACACACTAAAATATAAAATTCATAAGAATAGGAATCTTTTCTACCTTGTGTATCAGTGTTTTCCCAATGACCCTTGACAGTGTCTGGCATGTGGTTGGTTTTCAACTTTTTGGAAAAATAAATAAACCAATAAAAAAGAAATATAATGCATAGCTTCCAAAATAGTTGAAAAAGAAATAGAATTTTAAAATATTCAATTAATGAAAACAAGGCAAGAACTGAGAGAAAAATAAACAAAAAACAGAAAGGACAAATAGAAAACATAAATAATATGGTAGAAATAAATCCAAATAAAATATCAATTTTAGTTCATATTAATGGGCTAAATGTCCCAGCAAAAGGACAATGAATTTTAGAGAAAAAAATGACTAAAAGTAAACAATTATAAACTGTTTATTAAAAAAATCTAAAATATACAGGATATAAAAAGATGCACAAGGTTGACAGTAAAAAGATGAGAACAGACAAACCACGCAAATACTAGCCAGCAGAAATGCATTGACCTGTTAACAGCAGAAAATAGATCTACCACAAAAGCCTGACTAGTGGCAAGGAAGAGTATCTTCCATGGATTGAAGTATCAGTTAGCCAGGAAGATACAACAGGTTAAAACCTTTATGCACCTAATAACATAGCCTTAAATATATTTTTAAAAGTTAATGTAACTAAGAATACATACCTCTTTTAGGAGATGGTAGAATAAGCAGAATAAAACTGGTAATGATTTAGGAGACTTGAACATGATGCAGTCTGTAAGCTTAACAAATACACACATATATAACATCGAACCCAACAATGACAGAAGATAAACTATTTCCAAAAGCTGATATTATGCTAGGTCACAGATTGGCTCTGTGGCCTACAATGTAATTTTATTAAAAATCAATTACAAAATTAAAAAGAATTTTCCTTTATTTTTAAAAAACCCAGCTCAAAGAAGAAGTCATAATAAAAGTTAGAAAACATTTTGAACTAAAAAAATAGAAAATATTGCAAATATTTGTGGAATACAATTAAAGCAACACAAAGTGACATTTATAGCTTGAAACTGATGTATTATGAAGGAAGGATAAATTTTAATAAACTATGCATCCATTTCCACAAGATAGAAAAAGAACAGCAAAATAAACCCCAAAAAGTATAAGAAAGGAAGTAGAAAAGATAAGAGCAGAAATTATGAAATAGAAACCAACATATAATTAAAAGAACCAATAAAGCCACCACTGATTCTTTGAAATGACTGATAAATTTGGTGAAACTGAAGGAGTAAAAGGACTAAAGCCTGTGTCAGGAATGTAAAGAGGAGCTTATATTTGTCCGGGTCCTCTGAGAATCAGATGCCAAGCTGGAATTAGATGTGCAAGATCGTGATTACGGGAAATAGCTGTGAGGGAAATGGGGATGATGCTGGGAGCGGGGGAGAGCTGTCAGCCGTGGCGCTCGTCTGACTGCACCTGCGACAGCGAGGGAAGGAAGGAGTTTGGGGTGGAAGACTACAGGGCAGGTCTAATGAAAGTTGGAGCAGACCACTGAGGAGTCTCTAAGCTAAATTCACCCATCAGAGGTGCCCCTGTATTAGTCAGTGTTGTCCAGAGAAACGGAACCAATAGACTGTGTGTGAGTGTGTGTGTGTGTGCGTTCAGAGAGAGAGAGAGAGGTTCATTTTAGGGAGCCGGCAAGTCTGACATCTGCAGGGCAGACTGGCAGGCTAGAGACTCAGGGAAGAGTTGATGTTGCCTTCTTGAGTTTAAAGGCAGTCTGGAGGCAGAATGCCTTCTTTCTTGGGGAACCTGTCTTTTTTCTTAAGCCCTTCAAGTGATTTGGCAAGGCTCACTCACGTTATGGAGGATAATCTGCTTTATTCAAAATCTACTGATTTAAATGTTAATCTCGTCTAAAGAATTTCTCCACAGCAACATCCAGACTTGTTGACCAAGCATCTGGGTACCGTGACCTAACCAAGTTGACACATAATTAACTCTTGCATCCCCTTTCTTCCAGGAGTGTGCCTGCCTCAGTATCCCAGCCAAGCTCAGTCACTGACACAGAGCAGCCTTCGGGAAGTGTGGTCTGGGTGTGAACACAGCAGTGGAATTCAGAGTGCAGCCACTGGGCCCCTGGCCAGTCGCAGCACCTGGCGGCTTCCCTGCAGCTGTGAGCCCAGCTCCACTCCTGAGGAGACAGTGCCCTTGGCAGTCACCCCTTCTCAGTTCGAGGATGCTGCACTATCTATTGAGTCCCAATGGCAAGATGGGACGCCGAGGTGCCTGCATGGGTCGCTCGAGCTCCACGCGCTTTCCTTCCTGCCCCTCCGGGCGCTCGGGTGATTCTCTTCCTGCCCACCGGTCCCTGGGCACAAGGGGCCCACAGTGTCCTGCAGCAGTGGGGACTTAGAGTTCAACGGGCCCTGCTCTGTTTCTCAGCCTGAGTGCGACCCAGCAGCATGCGTAATTCTCAAGGACGTGATTTTGAGCAAAAAGGAGAGTTACAACAAAATACATGCAGTATGATTCCATTTTTACATGAAGTTTAAAAACAGTTTATATAATATAGATATATTAGAGGTAATATATGTTATAAAAATTTTATCGTATATAATTATATCTAAATGATACTTAGGAATGTGAACATACATAGCAAAATTATGTAGAAAACCATGGGAATTATCAGCTAAAAATATAAAAGAATGTTTCCTCTAAGTGAAGAGGGAAGACTATGGCACTAGTAGGGGACACATGTGGGACTTCCAAGGTCACGGTAATGTGTCATTTCATCCAAGCTGTGGGCACACAGCTGTGAGTTGTAGCCATATTATTTTCCCTTACATGTTGTTGTATCTCTCAGAGTTGTTGACTCACCCAGGCGAGGGGTTTTATGTGACGTAGAAAGTTGAGTGAAACACAGTGCTGTCTTCCAGGCACTCACATCTAGTGAAAGACACAGACGTGTCCTTAGATGGTTATAGGACAAAGGAGAGGTTGAAAAACAAATGGGAATGTGGCACATCAAATGACATGAGGCAAGGGGACAGAGAGCTAAATAGGGCTCATCAAGTAGTCAGAGAAGATTTGCAAAAGGGGTGGCAGTGCACGTGGAGCTTGGAGGAAGAGTACATGCAACGATTCTGGGTGTGTCCTGGTGAGGAGACCCTGGATGGGTCAGAGGCTGAGGCTGGAGGTCATGTGAGTGGACAAGAAAACAGGAGTCATTGCAGACAGGATTCCAGCTGAAAATACAGGGAAGGGATGAACATTTTGTCTAGTTCACAAACTGAATATAGCATTTAGGGAAGGAAATCGAAAATGAAAGCACTAGTAGTGTGTGATAATTTATTCACATTTCTTAGAAAGACTATTTGGAAGGCCAACGCTGTCCCATTCTTAAACATCCGTAGGTAGCGAACAGTCTGCCCTTAGATACTGCTTGAAAGGTGGTGCTCAGATGAAAGTCTTGCCAAGACCTCCGGCTGCTGTGGAATAAAGCAGGAGGTGAAACTGGGTGTTTTCTGTTTGTATTTGAACCTTACAGTGTAGAGCTTTGAGCTGCAGGAGTAATCCACGTCCTTCACTGCTGATTAGGTGTGTTTTAGATACAGGAAAAACTCAAAGATATCTATGGAGAGAAAGCACATCTCTAGGAACAGCAAGATCATCTCTAGGAATTTGAGAGTCGTGAGGAACGCATGTTATTCACAAAGAAGACCTTCTTTTATGGGCTCCTTTTCTTGGGAAGGACTTGTGCGCCATTGCACAGGCCTCAGTCCTAGAGCTTCCAGGGATTTTGGTGATTACCCAATGTGATCAATAAACTGGCCAATAACTCATCCGGGGTGGCTGGAGTGCAATGTACTTTGCACTTTGTGGTTGAAAATCCTCTCAAACTGTCACTAGTAACTTTGGTTTTACTCCAAATCCAGCAACAGGTTAAAGCAAAATGACTTCAGAGACTTATTGGTTGAATTTGGGCTGATGGAAACAGCATCTTCAACAGGCCCGTTGCAGGCTTTTCCATGAGACTTGCGTACTCAGCGGTGCAGGTATCGTGATTGTTCCAGTCGCCAGAAAACCTGCGTTGTAACTTTGGTTCTACCCCTGCTCGGCCATGGGAACTTGAAGCACTTCCCCTCTCTGAGACCAGAATCATTCTCTAGATAGTTGAAATAGCACCGCTCTACCCCCGACTCCATAGGGTTCTTCTGAAGATCGGAAAATGAAAGTAGTACTTGTTTGAAAAGTAAGAGGTTCCCTCGAAGATGTAAATATTTTTTCCTAATTAAACAACTTAGGAAATTAATTTACTTTTTAAGTTTTATTAAAGTAAATTGATGTAAACTAAACTGTACATGTTTAAAATACCATTTGATGAAGTTTGGTGCACGCGCGCACACACACACGTATATAAATCCCCCAAAGTTTCTTCATACCCCTTGGTAATCTTCCTTGCTCCTCCCTGCCACCACATCTCCAGGTAATCGGTGATATGCTTTCTGTCTTTATAGGTTAATTTGCATATTCAGGAATTTTATGTAAATGGAGTCGTAAAGTACGTACTCTTTTGTGTGTGTGTGGCTTCTTTCACTCAGCATAGTTATTTTCAGATTCAACCACGTTTTTGTGGGTATCCGCAGTCTGTTTCTTTTTATTCCTGATTATCATTACATTGTATGGATATACTGCAATTTGTTTGTCCTTTCACTTGTTGATGGACATTTGGGCTTCTGGGTTTTGGCTATTATGAGTGGATCTGCTGTGCCTGTTTATGTATAAGTCTTTGTGTAAATGTATGAGCTCGTTTATCTTGAGTAAATACCTAGGAGTGGAATGACTGGATTACATGGCAGGTGTATGTTTACGTTTCTAAGAAGCCGTCAAACTGTTTTCTAAAATGGTTATACCATTTTATATTCCCATCAGCAGTGTATAAGAGTAAAGTTGCTCCACATCCCTGTCAACACTTGGCATGGTTAATCTTCTGAAATGTAGCTATTCCCGTGATCGTATAGTAGTATTTCATTGTAGTTTTGATTTGCATTTCCCTAAAGGCTAATGATGTTGAATATATTTTCACATGCTTGTTTACTATGCATATATCTTTTTGGCGAAATGTCCAAATATTTTGCTCATCTTCACTTGAGTTGTTTGTTTTCTTATTATTGAATTTTGAGAACCCTTATAGAATCTGGATAGTAGTCCTTTACTGGATATGTGATTTGCAAATATTTCCTCCCGGTTTGTGGTTTGTCTTTCCATTCTTTTAACAGTGTTTTTCGAAGAGTACAAGTTTTTAATTTTTATGAAGTCCATTTTATCAATGTTTTCTTTTCTGAGTTATGCTTTTGGTGTTTTATCTAAGAATTCTTTGTCTAACTCAGTATCACAAAGATTTTCTCCTATGTTTTCTTCCAGGAGTTTTATAGTTTCAGGTTTTACATTTGGGTCTATGATGCATTTTTAGATATGGCGTGAGTTATGGATAGAAGTTCATTCTTTTTTCTCTCTCTCTCTTTCCTTTTTTTTGTACACGGATACACAATTGTTTGCACTTTTTGGACTCTCTGTTTGTCTCTTTTTTTGCCACAACTACACTGTCTTGATTACTGTAGCTTTATAGTAAGTCCTGAAATCAGTTAGTATAAATCCTACAACTTTGTTTCTTTTCTTAAAAATTGCTTTGGTCCTTTGCGTTTCCATACAAATTTTAGAATTAACTGGTCAATTTCAATAAAAGAATTTTCTGGGCTGTTTGTTGAGATTTATTAAATCACAGGTTGCTTGGGAACAATCGACATTTTAACAATGTTGCATCTTCCAATCCATTAACATCATTTCTCTTAACCATGTTTTGTGGTTTTCAAAGTACAATTCTTATATATCTTTCGGCAAATTTATCCTTAAGTATTTCATAATCTTGATGCTATTATAAATAGTATTTTTTGTTACTTAAATGCATAATTGTTGCTAGGATATAGAAATAAGCCAATTTTTGTACATTGATATTCTAACCTGGAACCTTGCTAAACTCACCCAGTAGTTATTTTAGGTGTTTAAATATTCTGTAGGATTTTCTCCATGTCATTTGTGAATAAAGACTGTTTCCCTTCTTGCTTTCTGATCTAGAAGACTTTTCTTTCTTTACTCTCTCTTATTGCATTGGCTAGGACCTCTAGCACACTGTTGGATAGCAGTGGTAAGAGTGAAATCTTTTCCTTGTTTCTGATCTTAGAGGAAGAGAATTTAGTCTTTAGCCATTGAGTATGATGTTAACTGTAAGAGTTTTGTTGACGCTTTTTACTAGGTCATGGAAATTTCCATTTCTAGTTTTTAGAGGGTTTTTATCAGGAATGGATGTTGAATTTTGTCAAATGATTGTTCTGCATCTCTTGAGAAGATCATGTAGTTTTTCTTTTTTTGTTTTCTAATATATGAATTATATTGATTGATTTTAAAATGTTAAATCAACTTTGCATTTCTAGAATAAACTCCACTTGGACATGATACATTTTTATATATTGCTTCATTAAATTTACTACAATTTTGTTAAGGATTTTTACATCTCTGTTCTTGAGGGATATTGGTCTGTAGTTTTCTTCCCTATAATGCTTTTTTTTTTTTTTAAAGATTTTCTTTTTTCTCCCCAAAGCCCCCCAGTACACAGTTGTAAATTCTTCGTTGTGGGTCCTTGTAGTTGTGGCATGTGGGACGCTGCCTCAGCGTGGCTTGATGAGCAGTGCCATGTCCACGCCCAGAATTCGAACCGATGAAACACCGGGCCGCCTGCAGCGGAGCGCGCAAACCCAACCACTCGGCCACGGGGCCAGCCCCTTCCCTATAATACTTTTGTCTGGTTTTGGTACCTGAGTAATCTTGGTCTCATAGAATGAGTTGCTAAATATTATCTTCTCTGCAATTTCATTGACCAGTTTGTGTACAATTGGTATTAGTTCTTTCTTAAGTGTTTGGTAGATTTTAACCGGAGAGGCAAGCACTACATAGAGAGAGAGCTCTGAGATCTGCAAAGGGGCCCCCTAAGACTGCAGCTGAGTCATATTTTCTTGCTTCCGTGCCTGCCTAACATTTTCTGATTGGATAACAATAACATTGTGAGTTTTTCCTTGTAAAGTCTGCGTATTTTGTGTTACTATAGACATTTTTGAGCTATGTTCTGGAATGCTATTTATTTCCTCAAAAAGGGTTGGATCCTTTTGTGGCTTGCTTTTAAGTTTTGTTAGCTGGGTCCAAGCAGGTCTTATTTTAAAGTTTTCCATTACTGAGGCAATACTATATGAGTATTCTACCTGGTGTAGTATAAATTAAAAGGCTTTTCCACTCTGGAACACAAACTGTTGCTGGTCCTGTGTGACTTGAAGTGGTTGGTTCTCTGTACTCCTTTTCGGTGGTTCTTTTCCTGGCCTTGGTCATCTCATCACGTGCTTACCCTGATCAATACTCAGGTGCAGACTGGAGAGGGCCCCTTTGTAGGTCTTCAGAGATTTGTTTCTATGTAGCTCTCACCTCTCTAATTCTCTGCCCTACAGACTCTGGCCCTTTTGTCCTCCTCGTACTCCCAGGATCGTCTCTGGAACTAAGGGAGGCTGCCCAGCTGTTCCTGGTACCCTCCCCTCCAGGCAGTAAGCAGGCAATGGTCGGGCTACTTTATTTGTTTCTCCCATCTCAGGAATCAACGTCCTGTGCTAATGTCCAATGCCTGAAAACCATGGCTTGATGTATTTTGTCCTGTTTCTTAGACATTCCTTATTGACTAGCAATAAAAATCTCAAACTTACCATTTATACTAACTTCGATTCCCACGATTCTGTCTTTTCTGCTTGCTTTTCCATTTCTAATTAGATGTTAAGATTTCACTAAACCAAAGCCATTTTAAATGGGAATCCAGGAGGATTCCTGGTTTGTGCCCTTGCAGGAGGAAAGAAGGAAGAGGGAGATAATAAAGTTAAAGAGAAAAGTAGTTCAACACACCTTCCCTGCGTTCCTTCTACCCGTGAGACACTGCACTTGGTGCCAAGCAGGCATTAGACACTTGAATAAACCACAGTCCCCCGTGGAGACTCAGAGTCTAATGCGAGGATGGAAAACAGCTTTTCTGAGACTTCAGGATTTCTCTGTGAAACAGAGGGCACTTTTACCCATTTCCTTTGTTCGTTGCTTTTCCCTCTATCCATTTCCCAAGCCCTAAAAACTATTCCCTCAACAAGACAGCCTGTGTTTGCTGCTTGGAAGCTCTGCATGTCTGTGACCCTTCCCTTGCTGCTACCTGCCTCCTCAGCTGCCTACTCAGCCATTCAGCCCTGATTTGAGAAGAAAAGGTAAAGCCATTAGCTGCATCCACTTAGGGATGATCTTACAAAACCTGACTCTTGTCCTCATCTCAGTTCAATTATGCGTTCTGTTTTCCTGAATTTGCTGATGCTTTATTTATGTTGGGCATGCGGGCTGCTGCCCCCGCCTTGTTACAGCGGTTTGCACCCCTGCAGGAGCGTTCCTTCTGCTACATTTGTGTCACATATTTGCTACACAATGAAAGGCTGAAGCTAGGAGGTTCAAGGCAATGTCAGCCTGTGATGGGTGTGAAGCTCAGCTGTGCGCCTTCATCTTCCAGAAGAAACATTACTTCAAATTGATTTGTCATTTGCAAAACGACAGTCCTGATAAATGTTTCATTAGAGGTGCTACCAGCCTTTACCAGGACACTGGCAATCTCTGAAGACTCCAAATCTGATCTGAGTTAATTCTTAGACTTTTGCTTATTTTTTGAACAGCCAATCAAATCAAATAGTGACTTCTCCTTAATAGAAGACTAGCGCAAGAAAGGGCTATACATTCCCCACAAGGGTAGGCATGATGCCCAACATGTCCTCCCATGTGAAAGAGAAATCTGGGAAGTTGGTTAGAAGGGTTAGAGACAATCACTTGTTAGTGTGCAGTTACTCAGAACCTACTAAGTGCATGGACCAATGACACAAAGAAGAAAACACTTCTCTTCTCCATCTGTTCACACTGGGCTACAGTTAGCACTCCATCTTTAATATTTCTTGTGTTTATGTACCTTGCCTGTCTCCTCCTTGAGGCTGAAACCAGAATATGCAGCTTTATGTGACTGGTGAAGTGCCGGAGTCGCGGCTCACACACAGAGCATCACTCGGGGGTAGCCCAAATGGCACCCCCTCATCTTCCAGGCATCTGTCTGGGCATATGATGTCTCCATTTCCTGAGCCAACCCAGATGCCCATCTCAGCTCTTGTTTGAGTTCAGAGGAAAGCCCCGATAAGCGCTGTCAAATTTAGTGAATATTGAGTGTTAGAGATGTAGGAGACGGCTTAGATCCCATGCTCCTCAGCAAACAACTAGACAGTGGTGTTCTCCAAAGTGTTGTCTCAGCCACACAGCTGGCTCCTTCTCAGAGGGAGCTCAAATGTCTTTCTCTTCTATTATGGAAAGAATTTCAACACTGTACCAGCAACTGCCCTCAAACTTGCACCCACAAATTTATCACCGTTGCTCAGCCAAACTATGACCTCTCCAGGTAACAGCTTCCACCTTCTTTAGAAGGCAGTTTGATGGCCATATTTTGTTACTTATTCATTTCCGTTGAGTCTCACTTTTAACCCAAAAAGATTTTCAAAGTATTCTTTTCAAATCCATACACTGACTTTCCCAAAGGGAATTCTGATGGATAGATCTTCTCCATCACATTATCAGAGTTTAAAGTATGAGGACGGATCACTGTGAGGTGGAATGATCAGAGAAGGCTATAAGGAGAAGCTAAGGATGCAGTTGAATCTGATACAGGAGTAAGCTTAATGTCTGGAGAGGAAAAGGGAGACCTTTTCAGGCTATTTTCTGAACTTCCAAGCTATTCATATGTTAACTCTTCTTAAGTAGAAGAAGGGCAAAAAGAGCTGGATATTCTCATCATATTCTCCATAGGAGTTGGCTATGGCGATTTCTAAGTCACTTAGGATGACGTCAAACCCTGAACTCCAGAGGAGATCTGGAGTATAATGCAGGGGAGAGAATGCATGGATGTGTGTCATGTGATAGTGGTCATTACAGTAAAAACTGTGTTAAACATACCTGTTACTTCTCCTACTGTATTGTGTAATCATATTATATATGGGAATCAGATTATTGTTAGCATGCAAGGCAAAAATTACATATGTATAAGCAAATTTGTAAAATCATACACACCCACACACACTCACACGCTTGCACTTACACACACACACTTGCAGTCATTCACACTCCGTTACTTACACACACATTTTAATGAGGTAACATCAAAATGTCCAGAACAGCTAACTTTTCCTACAGCATTGGAAGAGCAAAGCAAGAATGCAAAAATCAAACACGTGAGAATTCCAGGCAGGGGGTCCATCTAGTTACCATGTGTTAATCTCCTTCCCCTCAGCACGAGTCTCCTGAAATTTACCTGAGACCATTCCAGTCTAGTTGAGACGAACACCTCCTACCCAGCTCCAACTAAAACATCAACCAGACCTTCGAGGCCAGATGATCTGAAATTTTTGTTTAAATGAACTTGTCCCATGAGGAACACCAAGAAATGCAAAAAGCCCAGACGATTTTGAATCAGGAGGAAAATGTTTTCTCTTTAATAAATTGTATTAGGATGACTAGGTAGCTATTTGGGGAAAAAAATACGAAGTTGGATCCTTACCTCACACCTAAGAAAAAATAAACAAATTTTAGTTGGATCAAAATTTAAAGGTTTTAAACTGAAACTCAAATGTGCTAATATACTAGGAGAAAATATGTGAAAAAAATTTTATAGTCTCCACAAGGAGAAGGAAATCAAGCAAAAAAAACTGTGATCCAAAAGACAGAAGCTGTGAGAGACAAGGTTGCTATGACTTATCTAGAGAGATGTGTGATTTTTCATGTTCTCTTATACTGCTGCTTTGCCCTTCCTTTTTCATTTCTTTTAACCCAAGTAGTTTCACACTAATTCACAAAAAATGTTTGCTTCTCAGAGGTTCTCAGGGCACAAGAGGTCAAATATGGGGAGCATGTTAGCAACCTAAGACCACGCAGCTCAAACAAACAGCACAGATCAGACCTTCCTTCAAAGGATTTGCTTTTCCAGCTTTACTGAAATTTAATTGATACATAACATTGTGTAAGTTTAAGATGTATAATGTGTTGACACATATATTGCAAAATAATTACACCACAGTGTTAGCTAACACCTGTATTGTGTCACCTAATTTCCATTTCTTTTTTATGGTGAGAACATTTAAGATCTACTCTCTCAGAAACTTTCAAGTATATAATGCAGTATTTTTAACTATAATCACCACACTGTACATTAAATTCCTAGAACTTAGTCATCTTATAACTGGAAGTTTGTACCCTTTGATGAACCTCTCCCCATTTCCCCCACCCCCCAGCCCCTGGTAACCACCACTCTAGTCTCTGTTTCTATGAGTTTGCGTTTTTTAGATTCCACATATAAATGATACCACATAGTATTTGTCTTTCTCTGCCTGACTTATTTCACTTAGTATAATGCCCTCAAATTTCATCCATGTTGTCAAAAATGCCAGGATTTCATTCTTTTTTTACGGATGAGTACTATTCCATTGTATATAGGTGTCTTCTTTTTCCATTCCACTATTGATGGACACTTAGGTTGCTTCCATATCTTGGCTATTGTGAATAATGCTGTGATGAACATGGGAGTGCTGATGTCTCTTTGAGAATCTGTTTTCATTTCCTTCAGATATATGCCCAGAAGTGGGATTGCTGGATTTTATGGTAGTGCTATTTTTAACTTTTTGAGGAACCTCCCTACTGTTTTTCATAGTGATTGCACAAATTTACATTCCCACCAACAATGCACAAGGCTTACCTATTCTCCACATCCTCACCAACTCTTGTGATTTCTTATCTTTTTGATGATAGCCATTCTGATAGGTGAGGTGATATCTCTTTGTGGTTTTTACTTGCATTTCCCTGATGATTAGTGATGTTGAGCATCTTTGCATGTGTCTGTTGGCCATCTGTATGTCTTCTTTAGGAAAATGTCTATTCAAATCCTCTGCCCATTTCTTAATTGGATTGTTTGTTTTTTTGATATTGAGTTATATGAGTTCTTTATATATTTTGGATATTAACCTCTTACGTGATCTATCATTTGCAAATGTCTTCTCCCAGTAAGCAGGTTGTCTTTTCCTTCATTGATCCTTTCCTTCACTGTGCAAAAGTTCTTTAGTTTGATGTAGTCCCATTTGCTCATTTTTGCTTTAGTTGTCTTTGCTGGAGGAGACAGATTCAAAAAAATATTGCTTAAACCAATGCCAATGTCAAAGAGCTTACTGCCTACATTTTCTTCTAGGAGTTTTATGGTTTCAGGTCTTACATTCAAGTCTTTAATCTATTCTGAGCTTATTTTTTATGTGGTGTAAGTGGTTCAGTTTCACTCTTTTGCATGTAGCTGTTCAGTTTTCCCAAAACCATGTATTAAAGAGATTGTCTCTTCCCCATTGTAAATTCTTGCTTTTTTGGTCATAAATTAATTGACTATACAAGTGTGGATTTATTTTTGGGTTTTCTAGTCCATTCTGTTGATCTATGTGTATGTTTTTGTGCCACTACCATACTGTTTTAATTACTATAGCTTTGTAATACAGTTTGAAATCAGGAAGCGTGATATCTGTAGCTTTGTTCTTCTTTCTCAAGATTGCATTGGCTATTTGGGGTCATTTGTGGTTACATATAAGTTTTATAATTATTTTTTCTAGTTCTGTGAAGAATACAATTGGTATTTTGACAGGGATTGTATTGAATCTGTAGATTGCTTTGGGTAGTATGGACATTTTAACAATATTAATTCTTCTAATCCATGAGCATGGTATATCTTTCCATTTATTTGTGCCATTTTTAATTTCTTTCATCAATGTCTTATAGTTTTCAGAGTACAGGTCTTACACGTCTTTGGTTAAATTTATTCCTAGATATTTTATTCTTTTTGATGCAGTTGTAAGTGGGATTGTTTTCTTAATTTCTCTTTCTTATAGTTTGTTAGTGTATAGAAACACAACAGATTTTTGTATATTAATTTTGTATCCTGCAACTTTCCTGAATTCATTTATTTGTTTTAATAGTTTTTTTGTATAGTCTTTAGGTTTATATATATATATAGTATCATCATGTCATCTGCAAATAGTGACAGTTTTACTTCTTTCTTTCCAATTTGGATGCCTTGCATTTCTTTTTCTAATCTGATTGCTGTGGCTAGGACTTGCAATACAATGTTGAATAAAAGTGATAAGAGTGGGCATCCTTGTTTTGTTCCTGATCGTAGAGAAAAGGCTTTCAGCTTTTCACCATTAGTATGATGTTAGCTGTAGGTTTGCTGTATTTGGTTTTTATTATGTTGGGATATATTCCCTCTATACCCATTTTGTTGAGTGTTGTTATCATAAATGGATGTTGAATTTTATTAAATGCTTTTTCTTCATCTATTGAGATGATCATATGATTTTTATCCTTCATTTTATTCATGTGGTGTATCACGTTGATTGATTTGTGAATATTGAACCATCCTTGCATCCCTGGAATAAATCCCACTGGATTGTGTTGTATGACCCTTTTAATGTATTGTTGCATTTGGTTTGCTAATATTTTGTTGAGGATTTTTGCATCTATGTTCATCACAGATACTGGCCTGTAATTTTCTTTTTTTGTACTATCTTTGTCTGGTTTTGGTATGAGAGTGATGCTGGTCTTGTAGAATGAGTTTGGCAACATTTCTCTCTCATCAACTTTTTAGAATCATTTGAAAAATACAGGTATTAACTCCTCTTTAAATGTTTGGGAGAATTTACCTGTGAAGTTATCTGGTCCAGGACTTTTGTTTGTTGGGAGTTTTTTGATTATCAATTCAATTTCATTACTAATAATCAGTCTGTTCAAATTTTCTATTTCTTCATAATTTAGTCTTGGGTGATTGTATATTTCCAGGAATTTATCCATTTCTCCTAGGCTGTCCAATCTGTTGGCATATAATTGTTTATAGTCTCTTAAGATCCTTGGTGTTTTTGTAGTATTGGTTGTAACTTCTCTTTCATTTCTGATTTTATTTGGGCCTTCTCTCTTTTTTTCTTGATGAGTCTGGCCGAAGGCTTATCAATTTTGTTTATCTTTTCAAAGAACCAGCTCTTAGTTTCATTGGTCTTCTCTATTGGTTTTCTAGTCTCTATTTCATTTATTTTCACTCTGATCTTTATTATTTCTTTCCTTCTACTAACTTTGGGCTTTGTGCTTCTTTTTATGGTTCCTATAGGTGTAAGTTTATATTGTTTATTTGAGATTTTTCTTATTTCCTGAGGTAGGCCTATATTGTTACAAACTTCCCTCTTAGAACTGCTTTTGCTGCATCCCATAGATTTTGGAACATTGTGTTTCCATTTTTGTTTGTCTCAAGGTGTTTTTTTATTTCCTCTTTGATTTCTTCATTGATGCACTGGTTGTTTAGTAGCAAGTTGTTTAGCCTCCGTGTGTTTGTGTTTTTTTCCAGTTTTCTTCTTGTAATTGATTTTAATATCATTGTGGCTGAAAATAACACTTGATATGATTTCAACCTTCTTAAACTTATTGAAACTTATATCGTGGCCTAACGTGTGATCTATCCTGGAGAATGTTCCATGTTCACGTGAAAAGAATGTATATTTCACTACTTTTAGGTGGAAGGTTCTGTATGTATCTATTAAGTCTATCTGTTTAATGTGTCTTTTAAGGCCAATGTTTCCTTATTGATTTTTCTTTCTGGATGATCTATCCATTGATGTAAGTAGGGTGTTAAAGTCCCTCACTATTATTGCATTACTGGCAATTTCTCTCTTTATCTCTGTCAATATTGGCTTTACATATTTAGGTGCTCCTATGTTTGGTACACAGATAGTTACTAGTTTTATATCCACTTGTTGGATTGATTCCTTTATCGTTATGTAGTGCCCTTCTTTGTCTCTTGTTACAGACTTTATTTTAAAGTCTATTTTGTCTGATATAAGTATTGCCACCCCAGTTTTCTTTTCTTTTTTTTTTTTTTTAAAGATTTTATTTTTTCCTTTTTCTCCCCAAAGCCCTCTGGTACATAGTTGTGTATTCTTCGTTGTGGGTCCTTCTAGTTGTGGCATGTGGGACGCTGCCTCAGCGTGGTCTGATGAGCAGTGCCATGTCCGCGCCCAGGATTCGAACCAATGAAACACTGGGCCGCCTGCAGCGGAGCGCGCGAACCCAACCACTCAGCCACGGGGCCAGCCCCCACCCCAGTTTTCTTTTTATTTCCATTTGCATGGAATATCATTTTCTATCCTTTTACTTTCAGTAGTGTGTGTATTTCGTTCTGAAGTGAGTCTCTTGTAGTCAGCCTTTATATGGGTCTTGTTTTTTTGTTTATCCGTTCAGCTACCCTATGTCTTTGACTGGAGCATTTAGTCCATTTACATTTAAAGTATTTATTGATAGGTATGTACTTATTGCCATTTTGTTGATTGCTTTTGGTTGTTTTTGTAGTTTTAATTTGTTCCTTTCTCCTTCTCTTGTTCTCTTTCCTTGTGATTTGATAACTTTCTTTAGTGTTGTGTTTGTATTCCTTCTCTTTATTTTTTTGTGTACCTATTATAGGTTTTCGTTTTGTGGTTACTATGACGTTCATTTATAACAACCTATGTGTATAGCAGTGTATTTTAAGTTGATGGTTGCTTCAGTTTGAGTGCATTCTAAAAGCACTACATTTTTACACCTCCCTCCATGTTTTATGTTTTTGATATCATTTTTCTGCATCTTTTTATCTGTGTCTCCCTTAGCTAACTATTGGAGATATCAGTGATTTTACTGCTTTTGTCCTTTAACCTTCATACCGGCTATACAGGTGGCTGATCCACTACTATTACGATATGTTTGCCTTTACCAGTGAGATTTCTTTCTTTCAGGATTTTCTTATTTCTAGTTATGGCCTTTTCCTTTTCATTTGAAGAAGTCATTCTAACATTTTGTGTAAGGCTGGTCTAGAGGTGATGAACTCCTTTAGTTTGTCTGGAAATATCTTTAATTTTTGTTTTTTGAGGAAGATTAGCCCTGAGCTAACATCTGCTGCCAATCCCCCTCTTTTTGCTGAGGAAGCCTGGCCCTGAGCTACATCCCTGCCCATCTTCCTCCACCTTATATGTGAGACGCCTGCCACAGCATGGCTTTTGCCAAGCGGTGCCATGTCCACACCTGGGAACTGAACCGGCGAACCCCCAGCCACCAGAAGCGGAATGTGTGCACTTAACTGCTATGCTACTGGGCCGGCCCTGGAAATATCTTTATCTCTCCTTCAATTCTGACAGATAACCTTGCTGGGTAGAGTATTCTTGGTTGTAAGTTTTTTCCTTTCAGCACTTTGAATATATCATGCTACTAGCTCCTGGCCTGCAAGGTTTCTTCTGAAAAATCAGCTGATAGTCCTGTTGGGGTTTCTTTGTATGTAACTAATGGTTTTTCTCTTGCTGCTTTTAAATTTCTCTTTATCTTTAATTTTTGACATTTTAATTATAATATGTCTTGCTGTGTTGCTTCCTGGACCTGGATGTTTGTTTCCTTTCTCAGGTTAGGGAAGTTTTCAGCTATTATTTCTCCAGGTAAGCTTTCTGCCCCTTTTCTCTCTCTTCTCCTCTGGGACCCCTACAATGTGAATGTTAGTACGCTTGATGTTGTGTCAGAGGTCCCTTAAACTAGCCTCATATTTTTAAGTTCTTTTTTTCTTCTGGTGTTCAGCTTGGGTGATTTCTACTACCCCATCTCCCAGATCACTGATCTTTTCTTCTGTATCATCTAATTTACTGTTGATTCCCTCTAGTATATTTTTCATTTCAGTCATTTTATTCTTCAACTCTGATTGGTACTTTCTTATATTTTCTATGTCTTTGTTGAAGTTCTTACTGTGTTCATCCATTCTTCTACTGAGTTTGATGAGCAGTTTTATGACCATTACTTTGAACTCTTTATTGAGCAGATTGCTTACCTCTTTTTGGTTGTTTTTCTGAAATTATGTCTGATTCTTTTGTTTGGAGCATATTTCTTTGTCTTCTCATTTTGCCTACTTCTCTGTGTTTGTTTTTATGTGTTAGGTAGATCAGGTATCTCTCACAGTCTTGAAGGAGTGGCTTCTGTAGAAGTCCTGTGAGGACCAGCAGTGCAATCCTCTCTGGCCACCAGAGCCAGGTGCTCCAGAGGTGTTCTCCTGTATGGAGTTTGTGCACTCTCCTGTTGTGGTGGGGCCACGACTGCTACAGGCATGCTAACAGGTGGGGCTGGCCCCTAGCCCAGCTGGCAGTGAGGCCTGGCCACGACTACTTTGAGCACACTGGTGGGCAAGGCTGGTCCCCAGTGCAGCTGGCTGAAAGGCTTGATTTCAACTTGTACAGCCATGCTGATGGGCAGGGCTGACCCCCAGCATGGCTGGCTGCAAGGCCCAGCCTCGGTTGCTGTGGGTGTGCTGGCAGGCAGGACTATCATTTAGCGGGCTGTGAGGTCTGCCCAAGGCACAAGCATGGGTAGGGTTCTCAATGGAACACACTCATTGATGCTAGCAGGCTAAAAGGAGGATTCCTAAATGGTGTCCACCAGCATCTGCATTGGCACAGCAGAATGAGATCACAAAAATGGCTGTTGCCAGTGTTTCAGTCCCTGGGGAGAGTCCCAGCTGTCTCCTGCCTCTCCAGTGGGCACTGTAAAATTAGTAAGTGGGTATCCTTCATCTGTGGTCTATGTGCTTTCAATCTGCTGTTTTTGTGCTGGTTTCCAGGTTGAATGAGTCTGTGCATGAACCCTTTAATGGTGGGTTTCCCTTTCCTTACAATTCTATAGTTTTCTTGGACATATTCCCCATTGGTTTTCAAAGGCAGGTATTTTGGGAGCTCATCTCTGCTGTGCAGGATCTAAGGGTTGGGGTTCCTTTTGTGGAGCTCAAACCCCTTGTTCCTCAGGGAAAAGTTCTGTATCTTTGAGAGCCCTCCCAACCATGAAACACCACGACTGGGTTGTGAGTTTTTCCTTAGTGGGATGGTCTCTCTGCTTCTCCCACCTTCTCAGTGTCTCCTTTGTTGTGGAGGCTTTGTTCATCTTCTTTCCAGGTCCCCTTTAGAGGGAATTATTCCATATGTAGTTGTAGATTTGTTGTGTCTGTGGGAGGAGGTGAGCTCAGGATCTTCCTGCACCTGGATAGTTCCATCTAGGAGTCTGCAAACTTGTTAAGTGGCAAGGACAAGAGTGATCCATTTTTGAACAATGAGTAATAATGATAACAACAATAACTTAAGTCTGTATAATGAAGTATGGTTTACAATGAGTGATCATGTCTGTTATCCCACTGAGTTGTTTTCATAAGCTTCTGATGTAGATAGAGTCCCTATTTTATATTGAAGAACCTGAGGTCCAGAGGCTGAGCAAGAAGGCACGTTTCCCAGGAAGTCAGTGCAAGAGCTGGGTCTCAAACTCAAGTCTCCCTGCTGTATAATGAGTGCTCTGTCCAGCACCCCATGTCATGATGACACCTCCAGTACCTCCTTTTTATTCCTGGGAGGGAAGGAAGGTTAAGAGGCTCCACACCAACACCAGTGTTCTCATGTCATCCCAATTCTCCCTTCCCTTCCCCAAAGTTTGTCTTAACTGTAGGGAGAGCAAGCAATCATTCTCTTCATGGGGAAATCTCAGAGGCACAAGACAGGCCACACTCATGACCAGAAATTTCTCCCTACTGGCTAGAGCCTGGAAGTCAACCAATTACAACCTCATTCCTTTTATTTTGAAGATTTGATTCTGTTTAAAATATATTATCTCTGAGAAGAGTACTACTTTAAGATGTTTTCAGGAAAGGGCCATGTAGCAGAGTGGAACGTTGCTGAGCTGGAGCTGGGATGCTGGGATTCAAGTTCGGCCCCTGTTTTGCCATCGGCTGTGTAGCTCTGGGGACACCTCTCAACAGAGCTGGATCTCAGTTCAGTTATCTGTTAGTTCAGAGGCAGTAAACCAGAGACCTGGGCTTCCTCCCAGCTTTAGCACGCAAGGTATCTGTTAAGCTTTGTGGTATGTTCTTCGTTGATGTTTAGACCTTTCAGCTGTTTTGAATTATGAGATTAGAATCAACAACGGAAGAACTCAGACTTCTGTTGGATGACGTACTTCAGAGAGTCTTTGGTGCCTACTGGTTAAAAATAATTTACTTGGCTCCAAAAAGATAGTTGTGAAACTTTTTGGCAGGACTTTATATGGTAGGGCTTGACTGTGGCTAGCCCATTTCAAATGATACTTGTTGAAGTTGCTGAAAACAAAATCTTTCTTGAATATTCTTCTAGAAAAAGATGACAGTGTGTCGGCTTGGTTCTGAGTGCTGTCGTACTCCTATAATGACTTCCAAGGAGAATGACTTTCCCAAACCCCTCCCAGCTCTTATCCTCAGTAGTCATCAAGCCCTACATTATTTTCATATTTGCTACATGCACTTTCTTTATTTTTTTCTTTCCATTTCTCTCTCTTTCTTCATCTATATTCTATTCCATTCACTTCCACTGTCTATTCTACTCGTTAGAAAAATGCTTAGGGCTCAATGTCTTATAGACTTTCAGTAAACATAAGAGTTTTATTGTGTCATTGGGGCTAATCTGGCTAGTTGTTAGAACTGCTGAATCTGTTAAACCTGCAAAATGTCATTCTTGGGCTTATGCTAAACCTTGCAATTAGTTAATAAAAATCGTTGCACTGCAAAAAGTCTCTTCAGCCCTCCAATCACATCTTTAATTTTCCACCTACCCTCTTCCACCCCCCACTCTTCCTCCCAGCTGCTGTTCAAGGGGAGCATCCATATTTTGGTGCCTTCCCCTTAGCAGAGGCCATAGACTCTTATACACAGCAGCAATGCTGGACTGGATAAGAAATAGAGAAACAGAAACACTAAGTATTTAGTGTGGTAGATATACACAAACAAATTGGAAAGGGAAGAGTAAGAGAAGGTGAAGCAGGTTCAATTCTTTTGATGCTGACTGCCTAATTTTCCTAACGTACTTCTTGATTTCCATATGCCTTCCCTGGTTTCATTTAGGTAAGTCACCTCTGTATTTTTGTACTGGAAGGGAGAAGTAAGACAATGAAAATGATGGTGGCCCATGTTTATTGAGCTCTTCCCGTGAGCCAGGCTCTGTGCTGAAGAGCACCTGGTTCCTACAGCAACTCTCCAATTTGCAGAGAGGAACTCAAGGCTCCAGGAATGCAGGGCCAGACCCTTAATGGCAAGGCTGCTTCTCTATCACTCTTTTTGAAAAGAGAGATTTTTTTTGGAATAGGAATGAATTTATATGGAAGTAATTCTCAAAGTTGAAAGTAGAAAACACGAGCATTTGTAGGCATTTTCAAAGAATCAGGGTCTTGAAAAAAAGAGGAGTAAAAGAAACAGAAATATGATGATTCCCAAGCCACTGTAAGAGAAACACTAGAATTTCCAGACTGAAAGGAAAGCCTTTCAAAGTTCTATGTGAAAGCCATTCTCCCACCTCTTGTCCTCAGCCCTCCCATATCCCCCTCCCACACTCTTTACTAAAAGTCAACGCAACTCCTTTGGGGACAAACATTGGCCAGAGGGAGGTGGTAAATGACAAAGGAAAAGTTTGCACAGTGATGGCAAGTCACTGTTAATAAGAGACATCCGCCTCCACCCCGTTTCCTAGGAGGACATGTGGGAATTTGTCTGGGACCCGAGTGATGAAATAATGCAAGTTGTTTTTCCAGTAAACAAAATCCCTTGCACAATCTAAGACGCAGCCCTCCCTTGCTGTCAGCGCTATGATATTGACTCTCACGTGGTCCTCTCTGGGTCTGCTGCTGAACCTTCCCAGCCTTCCTGAGATTTTACCTGTAAGCTTTTCTGCTGAGTAACACGGTCCCCTCACCTAGCAAATTAATCCTTCCAAATGACAGAGGAAAAGCGTGGCCCAGATTTGGAAGCTAAAGAAACAACCACCTTCCACATCCTTTCCCCTCCTCCTCTGCTTCTTCCTCCTCCTCCTTTTCCTTCTTTTCTGGGTTCTCTTGAGTCACTTTTCATATCTTTTCTCTAGGCTTTCTCATCTTTTCTTTTTTCTTAGAAACCTCTTTATTGCACGTGTTCTGAAACACTTCTCCACATGCATTGCTGAATGGGTGCCAAATCCATACCCTGATATAACACTGCATTTGATGCAGCAGGCAAGAAGCATTCTTAGAAGTCTCGTTATTACATGTTCTTTTTTTTATTGAGGTATAATTGCCATATAACATTGTGGAAGTTTGAGGTGTGCAATGTGGTGGTGTGACGCATTTATATATTGCAATATTGCTCCCGCAGCGTTGCTAACACCTCTATCACATCACATAATTATCATTTCTTTTTTATGTTGAGAACAATTAAGAGCTAGTCGCTTAACAACTTTGAGTATAATACAGTAGTGTTGACTGTAATCACCATGTTGTGCATTAGCTCTCCAGAACTTAGCTACTAGTTGCAAGTTTATACACCAAACAAAATAATAAATAGAGGAGGACTCAGAACTCCCTGAGACTGAGTGTGCTTTTCCTCTGGAAAGACAGCTATGGCACTCTAAAGAGAGTTTCTTCAAAAAGAAGAAAATTAAAAGCACTAACATAGGCCATTAAGGAAAGAACGAGGAGAAGGCAAGTTTCCATGCTATGAGGAGATAGCTGCAATACCCTCTTTTTCTGTAGCCACTCTGCTCTCTGACTTCTCCTGAGAGACCAGATAAGGGTGTGAGAGTGAGACTCATGTACTGGACAGCAGGAGCTTGGGCACAAAGGTGAAAGGGTTTCATTTTTTCCAACTGCTGCCTTCAACTATATTTTCCCTTTTCTATCATCTAAAGGCATTTTGGATAAATTCTCCAGTTCTTTTGTTCCTTTTAGGTATTAAAAATGTCCATTCCAATTTAAAACTTCAGTTTCTTCTTCTCTTGTCTTCCCATTGCTGAGTGATTCTTACAGCTTGCTTCTCGCTGACAGAGTAATTCCAACTTACATAATTGTTCATCTTTATCACTTTCGTTTCACATTCCACTACTTTAACAAAACTTTTAAGCACTTTAATTTTAAATAGTTTTAGATTTAGAGAAAAGTTGCAAAATGGTATAAAGAGTTCCTACATATTCTTAACCCACAATTCCTGAAAGATAACATTTTACCACACTTGCTTTCTTATTCTGTGTCATAGACATAATATTTAATAAATGTTTATGTGCATATTTTCTTAACCATTTGAGAGTAAGTTGTAGATATAATGCCCCTTTGTTCCTAAATACTTCAGTGAGTATTTCTTTTAAAAAGATGACATTCTCTTACATGACCGTAGAATGATTTTCAAAGCGTAAAATTAAGATTGATGCAATGCTATCATCTAATCTACACAGCTTATTCAAATTTCAGAATCATCCCACTAATGTCTTTATAGCAAAACAAGAAAACTAATTTTTTCTGGTTCAAGATCCAATCAAGAATCACCCATTACGTTTAGTTGTCATTTCTCTTCAGGCTCCTTTTATTGGGAACAATTCCTTAGTCTTTTCTTTTTTTTTTTACTTTCATGATCTTGACATTTTTGAAGAGTACAGGCTATCTACATTGTAGAATGGCTCTCAACTAAGGTTTGCTATACCATTTATTTTTTACCTGAATTTTCTTTCTGTTCTTTAGGAAATAAAGTTAAAGATGACAAGAGAAAGTGCACTTCCTATACATTGAAATCACAAGTCTATGATTTCTTACTTGTTATACTGAAACTTTCCAAAACGTCTATCCAAATTGCACTTTAAAAGACATTGAGTTTTATCAAATATGTCATTCCCATTAAAAAAAAAAGAGGAAGAGAGAAGGAAAGAAGGAAGGTAGGAAGGAAAGAAGGAAGGAAGTAAGGAAGGAAGGAAGAAAGGAAGGAACGAAGGAAAGTAATAAGGGGTAATGCATGACTCTTTTATAATTTTATCCACTGTATTATTGTGTACCTTCCTGACAGATGACAATTTCTGTTTCCACTAGGTGTGGATGAGAGCTGAGTCCACTGTGTACAACTTTACACGTGTCTATCAATTATCTGTCGCTGCATAACAAACCATTCCAAAACTTAACAGCTTTCAACAATGACTATGTCATTTGCTCATGATTCTGTGGATCAGCAAGTTGGACTGGGCTCTGCTGGGTGGTTCTGCTGGTCTCACCTGTGATTACTCATGAAGCTGCTGTCTGACGGCTCAACCGGGGCTAGACGGGCTGAGATGGCCTCCACACGTATCTGGTGGTTAGTGCTGGCTGTCAGCTGAGCATCTCATTTCTCATAGACTCTCATCCTCATTGTTTTTCTTTTTGAATTCTCAAAAGCTCTGTAGGTAGAGTATGCATGATTTCCAGCCAAACTGAGCTGTGCAAAAAATAACTTTCTTGTTTTCTTATAACCAGATTTAAATTTATCACGAGCTCTCATAGCTGCATGGTAACTGAAAACTTACACAAAACTGTCTGTAAAAATGCAATTAAATTCAGTGATGTTGCAGTAATTTTTGGTTTCAATTCAATCAAATTTGGAAATGTCTTTTTCCCCACCCCTGGGTTGGTTCTAAGCTCTCTCCGAGACCCACCACCTTGTAGGGCAACTAGACAGGAAGTTGGGTAACCCTCTCTCCACACTTCCAGCTTCCAAACTGGGTGGTGGAGCTCCCATCAATTCTCAGGCCCCCAGGCAAGCCCCACCCTCGGGAACTTAGTTGGGGCTTCAGGCAGCGCACAGGTATTTGCAAGGACAAGCTCCAAGCAGCGGAAGATGGGCCCTGATGCAGGAGCCGGTCTGGTGCTCTTGAGAAGGAGGCCTGTGTGCCTGAGTGGAGCTTGCAAGGAGACAAGCACAAGAGAGGAGGATATGCAACCACAGGACATGTGTTAATGCGGAAATAAAGTTCGCTCAGTTGGACATAATATGTAACTCCAAAAATTTTTAAGCACCTTCAGTCCTTAATTAAGACTTACTCTTTTTAATTAGTTTTAAAGAGATATTTAAAATCCATTACAATAATAAGTAATTAAATCTTGCAAAGGCCTAAATGAATAGTCATTAAACCCTTGCGGGGCGCCTGAAGCCAAAGCCACGTATTTTTCTAAAAGTGTGACGCTGGAACAATGAAATCCTCTTCAAACTCACATTGAACAGAATCACCATGAAAGGAAGACAAGTCGTTAAGTCAAGTCAAATAACTCTTTAAAGATGATGTATTCTGAGAAAAGCGAGCTGAAGGAGTGCACACTTGCATTTCTTTTCTCTGGTAGTCAGTCTACCTTCTCTGCGCCCTCAGAGGCAGCTTCTTTCACCCATTTGCATCCTCTCCTCGGGTCTTTCCAAAGTTCTTGCCGTTCCTCTGGGCACGGGGCACATCCTGCTCCTGCTAGTTCCTCTTCTTTCCATGCTCAGTCCAGCTCCCACGTGGCCGACCAAGCTCCTGCCTCCCCTGCGTCCCGCGCTGTCCCATCCCTCGCCAGGCTTCTTCCTCCCTCTGTCTCTTCCCACCCCAACTTAGATGTATTTCTATGACAGCACTAGTAACCACGCACTGAAACACTTTGCTGGGTTTTCAGGAGGAATTCAGTAAGGACATGGAGTTGGCCATCACCTTGCTCTTTGCCCAGTGGCTTTCTCTTCTTTACATTCCTAGGATCTGGCACCTGGCCTGGTACAGAGCAAGCACTTCATAAATGCTTGTTGAATGAATGCAAGGGACTATGTGATATGAAGACACCTGGGCTGGCTCCTGCTTACTTTGAGCAGCCAGAGTGAAGTTTTTGGTTGAGTCAGACTCTTTTATTCTCTGTTCCATACTCCTCATGCTCCTGCTTATTCCAGGTCAACTTTATTGCCTCGTTCACTTATGAAATTTATTACAATTGGAACAGTGCTGACTTGAATTTTCCTCCATAACTATAAAAGAGCATTATTAATTGTTGAAGGTGTCTGGTAGATGTATGGGGATTTATTATACTTTGATATAATAGAAATTTTTTAAGCACTATTATTAAACACAGTTATAACATTAGCAGAACTCAAACAAAAAGAACGAAACGTATCCACATGGCTGACGTCCCAAAAAATCGATTTCTATCTTTCTCTGCTTTCTGTCAGATCTTGCCTATGTGCACATATAATTTTTATGTGGTTGCAATAATTTATGTATATGGTTTTAAGTATAGAGACATTATAACTCCTTTTCTTTCAGGTAAAGTGCTGTCACTTAAAAGTCAAATCACCACCAAGACAGTGACGTCCCTGATGATGACGATGACTATGCTTATAGGAGCTCCAACTCTGAGTCATTGTCGTATACGGTCTATTTCTAATACCCACAGCAAACTCAGCGAGGCTGAAAACGTGCCTGAAGTCATACAACTAGCAGAGCAGTAATAGCACTTGTCACCACTAATCCTTGCCAATCACTTTACTATATGCCAGCACCCAAGCTAAGGGTCTACCTGCTTTACCTCACTTAATACTCATAATGATCCCAAGTTATTATCCTTCCCAACTCTCAGGAGGAGACTGAGAGTTCGAGCAGCTGAGCAATTGGCCCCAGGTCACATGGCCGAAAGTGGCAGAGCTGGAATCGGCCGTCAGCTCTCTGACTGCACAGCCTCATTCATAACCCAGGATTTGAAACTGGAAATGGGATCCCTCGGGCTCCCGGCACCGACTCTAGTCTACTCTATCTTGTGCCCTTGGCAGGGAAGGGGGTTTCTTTTTGCTAACATAGTTCAGGCCAAATCTGAAATTAAAACAGTAATGGGTTTTTGGAGGAGTTTTAAAATGAGACTCCAACTTATAATTTATCAAACACGTCAGTTAAATACACACAGCATATTGTGAACTTCTTATTGGAGAGGCGTGTATCTCTGATAAGGACTGTGTGGTCCACTTGATTGAACTTCATCTCTCTGCTTCTATTTTCTTTTGTTAGCCACTTGAAAATTTATCATCCTACAATGTCACAATAATTTGAAACTTCTTAAAAGGAGACTTGCTCCTTAATGAAGCTCTGCTCCTTTGGTCTGAGGATATTATATAGCATCTCATCGCTCTTAAATTCATGACCTTGCTTTCTGAGATAAACTTAACGTGCAGAATGCTGATGTGGTGTTTGATTGCTCTCTCGACTTCTAATCAAAGCATCTTTTTATTTCCTCCTTTGTTTGCTGCTGTTAAACATGAAGCGTGCTTTGATGATCAGGCCCAGATGAGCAGGACTATAAAGGCATTTGCTGGTTACGCAGCTCCATGAGGACAAACAGGAAGATGCAGGGAAAATGGAAGCGGACAGAGCTAGAGTTAGCCCAACAGAGGGATTTCCTGAGAGGAAAAGGTGTATAATAACAAAGTGGATCTCTTTCTGGCAGCAACCTTTTTAAAAGCTCGATTTTAATTTGTTGAGATGGTTTGATGAAATGCAGCTGCTAGGAAGATAGACTCAGTGTTTTCTTAGAGTTGTACTGGGGCTTGGTTTCTCTGACAGGCTGGAGCTACTGATGTTCAGATCCCAGAGAGTGAAATGGCCTTGCTGTGCTCTCTCTTTTCCTGAATGGTTAATGTCAGCAGTGTGATTCTGCATAAATAGAAGTTTGATACCACTTGACACACAACACAGGTTTTATTTATGTTTCTGGTCACGTGGGTCACAGAGTAGTAGAGGGGCAGTAACCCTCCTAAAATAGAGTGGGCTTGATTCACAAATAACAGGATTTAGTGGGGGAGGAGCTAGGCTCATTGAATGGGCATCACATATTGGCTGATATCCTGCTCAAGGGGAACAAACAGTGATGAATAGATTCAGCTCCAGCTTTAACAAGTGTATATGGTCTAAGAGGGGAGATACAAAAGCTGATCACCCTCATGTAAGGGTTTCTCAACCTTGGCATTGTTGAGATTTGGTGCCCACAACTCTCTGTTGGGGGGCTGTCCTGTGCACCGCAGGATGTTAGCAGCATCCCTGGCCTCTACCTGCTAGATGCCCGTAGCAGCACCACCATCCCCTTAGTTGATCAAACATGTCCCCAGACATTTCCAAGTGTCCCCTGAGGGGCAAAGTTGCCGCAGTTGAGAACTGCTGCTGTTAGGAGGGATGAGCACTGTGTGTGAGAAAGGAGAGTCCAGGATGCTCCAGAAGGCAAGGAAGGATGCCCAGGCAGCCCCAGAGTGAGGTGGGGTGGTCAGGGAAGGCTTTCTTAGGAGGTGACACTGTATCTTGCGAGAAACATGAGTGGTGCTAGCGTGCAATCAAGGGACCAGCATGAACAAAGAGACAGCATCCTGAAAACACAAGGGGTGTGCAGGGAGTCACTGAGGTTACTACCTCAGTGTTGCTGGAAGGTCAAGTGTGTGTGTGTGTGTGTGTGTGTGTGTGTTAGACGGTAAATGGTGGGATGTGAGACTGCGATGTGGGCAAGTGTGTGACCATGGCCTGCAAGGACAGCTTATGCAGCGGGTTGGTAGGAATAGACTTCTAGAACATTCTGGCCACGATGCCGAGGATGGATTACAGTGGACTCTTGAATGGCACTAGGGGCCCTTTTGCAGGAGGTGCTGTGCTACTTGCTGTCCTTACATCACCCCATTTGATCCTCACAACAGGCTTGTGAGGAGGAAGCCCAATTATCCCACTTACAGGTGAGGATGGAGAGGGGCTGAGCCTCGCTCACTCAGTGCCAGGCAGCCTGCAGGACAGCAGGACCAGGACCTTCCTCGAGAAGGTGCTGAGGCTTCCTCCGAAAGATGGAATAGACTTGGCTTGTCTGGCAAAGCTTTGTCCAAGGAGTTGCTGCAACGGAGGTTGAATCAGGAGTCCAGTGACCAGCTCTTGCACACGGGGTGTGGGTAGAGTCCTCTGCAGGGATGCATTAAGCAGGTCAAAATACAGTGACAGTGAAGCAATCAAAAAGAAACAGGGTAGCCAAGTGCCTTCTGCATTGTTCTTTTCTCCCAGCAAACTTCCATTAGGCCCCAAGTGTTTGTGCATTTCAATAAGCATTTATTGAGTGCCTACTTCGTCCTCAGAACTGTTCCAGGGCTCTAGGGGAGACAAGAGGCTGAATCTAATTGAGCGGACAGCAAATGTGAGCTGAATGAACAGAGGGAGACAGCGATCAAACCCCAGGATGAAGGGTTTTCAGAAGAGGAGCTTGCCTCACAGAGAAAAGTAGCTCCGTTTAGATCGGCCTGAGAACCTGCGCCTGAACCTCTCACTTTCGGGGAACGCACGTTTCCCTGGGAAGAGCTGATGGCTGGCTGGTTGAGAGGGAGGCTTCAGGAAACGAAAGGGCCAGGCTCACCCGTACTGGACAAGGTCCTCTCTCGCGCGCCCCTGGAGACGGCAGTGCACTTGGCCGTCTTTCCTGTGACCTGTCAGGTATCCATTCACTGACTACGTGTGGAGACGTGTTCTAAGCATTTTTATGTATTAAGTCATTTAATTCCCATGGCAGCCTTACAAGGTACTATCATCTCCATTTTACATATGAAGAAATGGAAATTACAGACAAGCTAAGTAACTTGCCCAAGGTCACATGGCCTTTCGGTAATAAACTCAGGATTAAAATCCAAGGCTCTCAGCCATGTTAATTGGGCTCATAATATTGAGCACCAGGCTGTGCTCCCTCTCACTGTGGTGGCTACAAGCCGGAAGGCTGGGGCATGCTCCAGTGAGAGTAATAATAACCACTGTACTGAGAAAAAACTGCCGAGGGAGGCCACATCTTCGCATGGTAAAAAGAGAACAGGATTTAGATCAGAAGACAAGTGTTGGTCTTAACTCTTATACTAACCAGTTTTGTAACTTGGAGCATCAGTTAACCCCACTGAAGCTTAACTTCATCATATTTAACACGCAGTTAACAATATGGACCTCACAAGTCTTAGGAGCATCAGATAGACCGTATAACAATGTCTAAAACAGCTTCTGAAACTAAGTAAATACTCTGCAAATATAATGTGAGTGAAAGATAAATGAGAGATGCTTCATGGACACAGGTTTGATTGGCGTTGAAGAGAGTATAAAGTTCGTGAACAAGGACAAAGTAAAAATCAAATGTACCGAGAAAGTTCAGTAAATGAATCCAGGGGCATGTGTGTTGGGGGGGGGGGGGGGGGTATGTGAGTATGATAGTATAACAGCTGTCACTTACGGAACAGCTGTCAGTTAGCGGGGTCTTACCATGTACCCTCACTGTACTATGGCTTATGTACCATCATAACCACAAATTAGGGAATTTTGTTCTGTACTTTGGGCTCCCCATTGCATGCATGTTGCAGATGCTTAACCCTGGACTGTTCCGAGGCGTGCTGGTTTAACGCAGCCTCTCCGCGGGTGTCTGCAAGCCCAGCACCAGGCTGTGTCGGATGCAGGGTCGCGGCCAGCTCGGAAGGCACGGCTCCCATTTGCTCTCCTTCCTCCCGTGACTTCCCAGGCCCCCTGATTTTCGCGGGCCTGGATAGTACTCCTCAATCAAACATTCATCCCATACCTTTTGCCTCAAGCTGTACTTTTGAGGAAACCTGGGCTAAGACACATAAAAAAATTTTTCTTCAGTAAAAGAAAACACATTGAAGTAGATATGCACAGGAACAAGACCTAGATTTACATATGCAAAACATTAATTGGGTTGTCTCTCTTCATACTTGCCTACATTTTCTATTTTTAAAATTTTAAATTAGTAAAATGGTTATTTTAATAAACTATTTAAACATACACATTTCTTTCATTCAAAATTAACAGACATAATATATAGTCCTAAGCTGAAAAGCCACAGCAAGAATAAAAAGAATTGTTTTCAATAGTTATTGTATGAATTCAGTATGAATAAATGTGGATTTTCATATGTTGGAAAATAAACAATTGGATTACACAGAAGTGCAGGAAATACATTGAGCATACTGAATACATTCCGATTATTCTATGACTTCCTTAGGATTTGAAGGCAATCACATTACTCACCACGCCCTGGAATCTCAAAAACCTGTCCAGCAATCTATTGTTCTGAGGCTTAATCCAAACTGAAATCCATTCGGAGAGCCTCAGAAGTGTCTCGTGGCAAAGCCGGATGTGTGGCCTCCGTAGCGCATCCTCAAGCCAGCAGCATCCCGGCCATTGCTAATTCCCTGGGGATCAATGTGAATGGAAGGAAAATAAAAGCCGCCTTGGATTTTGCATGCCTTAGAAAGGACGTTAAGCCTGCCTTCACTTCCCTGCAGTGGTCTCATTTGCAGCGAGAGTCCACCATGAAGAAGGGGGGAGGGGCTCTGGGAAATCTTCCCCTCACATGACCTATTTCATTTGCGAAGACGCAGGCCTAGAGGCGCTGACCAGCCTCTAGGTGATCGCGCTCTGACCCGACAACCGTGGTTAAGCAAGCAGTCAGCATCTATGTTTCAAACCGTTAGAAGAAACAAAGTCAGCTATTCACACAGCTCAGCCATTTGATATGAGAACCTCACGACAGAAGAACCGAACTATTTTTGGAGGGGATTAAATCCATTACACCAAACTCTTCTGGAATGATGTTTTAACTTTTGCTTTTCTTAGTTGTTTGGGGGTAGTATAAGCAGGGTTAATGCTTAATTATGTAGTTATGTCTATGCAGGTAGTTACTTAGTAATTTCTTTACCTATGTTCCCTCAAGCCTTACCTCTAGCAATTTGAAAAGAAAAAACCATATCCTAGCCACAGTTATTCCATCTTTCTACAGGGCTAAGTCCAGAGTCTTCTTGTAGCTCCCAGCCTGGGCTGTGGAGTTGGACGGGCTGGGTTTGAATTCTGGTTCTGCCATTGACTAGGTACTTGACCTTGGGCCAGTGACTTGATCTTGCATAATAAGTAACTTGACCTCTCACTGTCTTCCTTTCCTCGTCTGCAAAGTAGAGATCATTTTAACACCCATCCTGCAGGTAAAGTGCGATGCCTTTCACTTAGTAAACATTCAATAAGTGTTGGCTATTAACTGCTCAAAAAAGTATTTATTGGAAAAAAATGTATTAAGGGAAAAGGAGAATTACCACAAAGAAGAAAGCTGTTGACTCCTGCTCAAACCATCCCAGCTCCTGCTATTCCCCACATTTCAGGAACTCTAACATCATTTATCACGCTCATGGAAGGGAAGAGGGAAAGAGGAGCATAGCTAACTTTTTTTTTAACAGCAGAACTCCATTGTCATATGAAATTTACATGTGTAAGGCATAGTCTGCTTCAAAAACTTAGGATACAGATTTAGCTACATTACTTTTTTTCCCCTTAATAAACAGCTAGAACACTGAAGCATCCCATTACTAAAATGTCCAAAGTGTCAACCTCTGTCTGAGAACGCCAGGGGCTACTCAGTCACAGGGAGCACATCTCTCTCAAATGCCACGTGGAGCTGAAATGGGCTGGCATTGTTTGATTTACACCTCCCGCTGCTCCTCTCACCCAGGCCCTGGCCCCTCCGTGGGTGGACCTGCAGATTCCGGGGATCGCCCAGCCTGAGCCCAGCTGAGCTCCTGGCTTGGTGATCACAGCTCTGTGATTGCTCTCCAGGACAGAGCTTCTGTGCCAAGGGCTACGCAGGGGCTGCTGCCAGCAAGAGCCATGTGCTTCCAGGGGAGCAGCCTCTACAGACTGCAGCCCTCCTCTCAGAACCCTGTCATCAACCTTGATGTCTCTTCTCCCCTTAATCACGACATATTTTTAGGATTTTTCGGGTATGCAAATGTGTCTGCCTCCTCCCAACTGTATTAGTTTGCTAAGGCCACCCTAACACAGCGTGACAGGCTGGGTGCCCTAAATACAGGTTCTGGAGGCTACAAGGCCGGGAGCAAGGTGTCCGCACGATCGGTTGCTTGCGAGGCCTCTCTCCTTGGCTCCTCCCGGTGTCTTCACGTGGCCCTATTTCCAAATACAGCCACATTCTGGGTACTGGGGGTTAGGACTTCAACATTTGAAATTTGAGGGGACACAATGCAGCCCATAACACTCATAACTGACTCTACATAGAGTGTAAGTGAACATTTTTAATTCGAGAGAGAGACATCGGTCCATACCAGCGACATTCTTCCGGGACAGCGGGCACCCGGTGCTCATCCTACTAAGGCAAACACCGAGGGGTCGGTCAGACATTTAAGGTGCCCCAAGCTGACCCCAGAAGCTCGCAGCACACTCTGATCCCGGAGCTGCTCTGGGAGAAAGGGCAGCGGGGGTCCAGCCCCTCCTTCACTCCCTCCTCGCGAGTCCCCTCTGACCGGTACCGTGGGGAACCTTCCGCCGGAGGATTCCAGGTGTCCAGGCTCCTTGTTTCTTTTTCATGACTGCACAATTCACCGAAGTTTGAAATGGGTGCGTTTGCTGCCGTCTGACGGTCTTCAGCTTTGGAAGCCTAACTCTGTGGCTGGCGTTCAGCCGTCCCCCTGGCGTCCGGGCGCGCTCCCGAGACCGTGCCCACGGCCTGGCGCTGGCGGGCCTGCTTAATTTTTCCACTTTACCTCTTTTGGGAGATGGGCTTGCTAACCACCCTGCTCAGCTGTGATACCCAAGAAAAGCTGAGCGGGGAAAGTTAGCTGCCGCCTCCCTGTGACCCGCTTGCACATACAGGCCAATAAACCCGGGCAGAGTGACAGTGACAGCTGCCTGGTGGCGTTCAGAGGGAATCGAGTGGTTCAGTTCTGCAGCCCCAGGGACAGTATACCGTTACAGCCCGGCTGCTCAGAGAGAAACCGCCGAAGCTCCCCCGCTGCCGCGCCGGAGGCTGGGGCCCCTGCCGGGGCTGACCGGGAGCCCCCGCGTCCGCCGCCGCACTCTGTCCTCGCCGCCGCTCTCGCTGCCTGCCTGCGCAGGCCGCTTAGCAGCCGGGGTGCGACAGGACCCCAGCCTTCGGGCGGCGGCGGAGAGAGGGTGCAAAGGAGGGAGAATGGGGGCGCGGCAGTCAAGTGCCCACTCCCAGGACAAGGGCCCCAAGGGGATGGTGCTGCTGGCCGGGAGGCAGAAATTCTCGCCGTGGGACGATGCCCTGCTCTCCGGAAAGGACCCACGGTCTCTGCTGAAGCGGGGCATGCGCCACGTCAGCTTCAGCCTGGTCACCAAGGGAATGACAGACATCCCCGACTTTCTGTGGGGCTTGTCTGAGGTCCAGAAACTCAATCTGTCTCACAACCAGCTCAGGGTTCTCCCGCCCGAGGTGGGGAAGCTGACTCGGCTCGTGGTCCTGAACCTGTGCGGGAACCGCCTAAAGAGTCTGCCCCGAGAAATCAGCCTCCTCAAGAGCCTGAAGGTGCTGTTCGTCAACATGAACTGCCTGACCGAGATGCCGGCCGAGCTGAGCGCCTGCAAAAACCTGGAGGTCCTGAGCCTGTCGCACAACTGCCTTTCCCAGCTTCCTGCCAGCTTCGCCGACCTCCCCAGACTGAGGAAGCTCAACATCAGCAACAACTATTTTGCTCACATCCCCATCTGTGTGTTTTCACTGAAGGAGCTGGATTTTTTGCACGTGGGCTCTAACCGCCTGGAAAACATCGCTGAGAGCATCCAGTGTCTGGTCAGCCTGCAGATCTTCATCGCGGAGAGAAACAATATCCACTCCTTCCCGCGGTCTCTCTGCCTGCTCACGAGCCTGGAGCTGCTGAACTTGAACAACAATGACATCCAGACCCTCCCGGACGAACTCTACCTGCTGTGTCGACTGGCGAGGATTGCTTGGAACCCCATGGACAAGGGGCTCCATATTTCCCATAACCCTCTCTCCAAGCCTCTGCCAGAGCTGGTGGAGGGGGGCCTGGAGATGCTCTTCAGCTACCTGAAGGATAAAAAGCACAACTGATGCGGCCCAGGAAGCGTGGACTGGAGCCAGTGCATGGAGACTTGTCAGCTGGGTACTTGTCTAGTCTAAACTTTCTCCCCTTACTGTTTGCGTGGCTCAGTGCTTGTGTTACCATTTGCTAAATCGTATTGAACACCTGTTGTAGGGAAGTGTTTGCTTTGAACTCTATAGGTTCCTAATAAGCCCCAAAATATTATGTTCATCTCATTCTAAACATAAATTGAAGCAGGCCTTTGGTTTTCTCCGAAGAGAAATAATTGCTCTGATTCTTCTGAGGAGTAGTGGGATTCAGCCCTTGGAATAGTGGACAGCAGGTCTGATTCAATGCAATCCGAAAGTCAGATATTTGCTAAGCATGTGGTGTGAGCCAAGTGCGATGTGAGGCACTGACACCATCTGGTTTCAACCCTCGAATCGGCAGCCTGCAGCCAGGTAACAGCGAGACACACTCCTCCATCAGCCTTGGTAAGTGTTACCTGGGACCAAAGAGCCAGCTGGGGCCCTGCCCTGCCGGCGATGACCAAATCAGACAGAGCTTTCCCCTCAGGTTCTGGGGAAACAGTCAGAGGAACATTGTCTCTAAAATGTCTATAGAGTAAGAATCGAGCTGCTTTTGTTCATGTCTGGTGGTGAATGATGGGGGTAGCATGATGGCTTTCAGATAATAAATACAAATCAATTTTAATGTCAGTGTCCACCTTCTTTCCCAGTCCTCTTGCATCCATAGGCACATCCCTGAGCTTTTCTAGAGATGCCGGCCAGTGGTTACGTTATCCGATTCTAACTTCACTTCTCCTCCCTTTCTAGATTTGCCCTCTCAGAGATGAGCTAATAATTGGGGGGAAAATGGTGAAAAGGCAGGAAAGAGGAGGTAAGGCATAGATAAGCCACAGAAAACAAGTAATTACCCTTTTCCCATTAAGAGGAAGGTAGTATTTGCCACTTGGCTTTCACATAGGGACATTTAAAAAATGAGTTGAGTGACATTTAAAAGCTCTTTGGACAAAAGGGCCTGTGCAAATATTAAGTTTGTTTTGTTTTTAATTTTAAAAGTACACAGCTGTTAAACACGAACATCAGGACAAGCAATTACAGAGTTCCTGTCACAAGGGTCATTGGATCTTACTGCTGTCATGGCTGCCAAGAATCCCTAAGACATTGCTATTCATTTGGAGTTGAAGATTTAGGATGAAAATGTGGCACTGAAGAAAGTACAGTACCTTCAGATAATGGAGAGCCAAGTGCCCAGGTTTCTTGGCTCATTTGTCTACAGAACATAGCAAACAATATCAAGACCTAGGATTTAGATTTGCTGCCAAGGCTTGTCTAACTTTTTCATGTTTAGTTTAATTCAGTTAAACTTATATTTATTAGCACCTTCTTTAGCCTAGACACTGGGCTGGGACTTCAAGAGGAATAACACCCTGCTTCTTCTACCAAGGAGCTCACACTTTGGTGAAAGAGACAGACTCGTGTGGGTTTCTAAAATATGTGGCAAATGTGAGCCCTGCTAAAGAGAAATGTAAGCAAGGGGCTGAAGCATGGATAACGTGGGTGGGCAGACTAGACTGAGCCCCAAAGTCTCAGTCACCAAAGAACACGGTGGGCTGAATCAGCCAGACCCTCCGTCCACTGTGGGCATCTTATCCTAATTCCTCCTCCCCACTTCATGCCATTTGGAAAAGAGCAGCAAAGTGCTGGGGTGGTCGGTAGCTCGTTCTCAGGTTCTGAGCTCAGGCAATTGTAGTGTAGAGCTGCCGTCTGACTTCTTTCAAGAGCTGCTCAAAGGGGGTCCATATAACTTATTCATGGGGACAAGTGATTTACCTAGCAGACTCTAAAGTCAATTTTCCCATCCACAAAAGGGGGCAACAATTCCCGCTGTTATCGTCAGATACCATAGTTCCCTTAGCACGTTTGTGCGTGAGCTCTTCTTTGGAGTCGTTGCCAACAGGTCTTACCAGCATCACTGGGAGGCAGCTGAAGAAGTCCCCTCTAAATTCCGTCTCCAGCAGCAAGCGGAGCCCCGCATATCCCTGCCAGGCACACACAGGCACACTCCAGTAGCATCACACACATTAGCTTGCTGGAGCCAAGACTATTTAAAGACATCAGTGGGATTCTTCCTTGACCTCATGACTCAGTGGGAAACTGTAGGGCGAGTCTTCCTCTGCAGAGCAGACCTAGGCAGATCACTGGCTGGAGCTCTGGCGGGAGCACACGCAGCTGTCAGACAAACACCGATGTGTGCCAGGATCACACCTGTTGGTGTCTGCTACTGACAGCCGCTTGGGCTCGCACTGAGTTTCCATGACCTTGCTGTGGGCAGAGAGGCAGGCTCGGGCAGCAGCGCCAGCTTTTACTGCTGAGCCATCCTTTTATTTCCTCTCCTCACTTTTTCAGTCACCTGATTCCACAGTAACTCTATTCCGGGGAAAGAACAGAACCGTATTTTGAAGGTGACCCAAGAGCTTATTATACTTCTTATTAGAAAAAAAGTGGTATCATTTGGTTGCCAGCGTCCATGGGTGCCTCTCAAAAGTGTAGTAGCAAGGTTTTCTTTGTTAACGCTCAGCACTGAGGAAATCATAGAAGTACTGGGAGGTGCCCAACGGGCTTTAGATATTGATTCTTCGTGAATGCTCCTTTATTGATAAAGGGAAGTGTTGTGCAGGGGACTGGCTAGCGTGCTTGGTTATTCAAAACCCTCACGTGGCGGGGATTTGATACAACCTTCAGTGTCAGATTCTACAGTCTGCTGACTGACTGCGAAATGCTTCTTGCTTCTCTTTTGTAGTTCTGATACTGCCGCATTCAGATCACTCCCAGGTATTTCTAAGGCTTCTGAGGATGACTGCACTGACTGTGGAGTTATTTAGCCAAAGAATACGAGCTAACTGGGTGCTTGATGTGGGGAGCTGGCTGCTCACGTTCTTGATGACACTGCGGTTTTCATGTCACCTGGCTCTCAGTTCAGAGCAATCTCAGTGGTGTGTTTAGAAACTCCTTTTGAAGCAATTGTAGCTTAAAACCATACAATTAAGAAGAAATCCTATGTTCATAGGAAAGGATGACGACTTTGAAAAGACACATCTGTTCAAGGAATAATACTGCTAAATGCATAAAACTCCTGCATAATAGAAAGAAAAATGTCGTCATTACTTAGTTTGTTGGCTAAATAAATGGTTAATAGAAGAATTGTACTCCATTCTCAGGCTTAGCTAATAGGCTGCCTTTCTGCAGTAACCGAAGACAGAGCGACCACGGGACTGTGCACCTGTGCGCACACTGACGTCGCACTGGCACTGGCGAGAGAGGATGCTGCTGTTATGGCAGGGATCCAGTAAACGAAACATTTTTCTTCTGGTCATGTATCAGTGCATTTTAAAATTCCATTTCATATGCCTCAAAGCATGTACTAACTAAATATGCATTTTGATAGCTACGCATTAAAAACAGAGGAAGATTGAAGGACTGTGGGCTTCGTCACTGGAAGACACATGCAAGTGTCAACACCTGAGATCACGGGGCTGAGTGAGGCCTGAAGGCTGGGCTTCAGTGCCTCTTCTCAGTAATATCCATACCCTACGGAGAGTCTGTCCTGATGGAGTTCCTGAGATTCTGTTACAAAAGATGAAAAATAGAAGATGAGTTCAGGAAATGGTCTTAAAAAAAACAAAAACAAAAAAGCAAAAATTCAAGCTGCTAGATTTAGCTAATATGAAGATACTACTCAATTTCCATCAGTATCTACTTAACTATCCACACGTGCTCTATCTTCTTACTCCATCAGAGTTATTTTCAGTACCGTGTAAGACATACTTGAGAAACACCAAATACCCAGCCATGATTAAATGTGCAACTAAGTACCAGTATACTTGATATAGTTATAATTCATCCCAAAATACCAAAACACAACCTCTCCATATATTTTAAGAAAATGGAATAAAATTCAGAGGAACATGAAAGCTATTATAAACAATAATGGGAATGATCTTGACCTTGTTGAGAAAAGAACTTTTTATTAAATGTTCCTTTTAAGTTGTATGTCCAGTTGAATCCAAAGCATTACTAATTAAAAAAAAAAGGGACAGCACAGTAATAAAAGAGATGCAGAGAAGGCTGGTCATGAGTCTGTGAGCGTCATTAGGCAAGCATTGCTGAAGGCCTTAGCATGCAGCTTGCTATGCAGATTTGTTTTAGTGGTGTCAAAGGAATCTACTTGCAGGGAGAGAGCTTATTCCTCACTGCTTCTAGACTTACTCCTTATTTCAGCATAGGACAGAAAATAAAAGGTGAACGGAAGTCCATTCTGAAAGTGTCAAAGTATTTACTGATACTCTTGAGAGAAACATACGTTGTGAAAACTACAAGACCATTGGCCTGATGGCATGGGCTAGAGCTGCTGATGGAACATCACCTAATCACCCGTATTCTTTGGTCTTGAGTGACTTGAGTTCAGAAGTCAGTGTGCCAGGACATGCCGCTTGGGGGAATGTGTGTTCTTCTGTCTCCTGAATGTCATGCCCATCACCCTGTGCATGCATTCGAGAAGAGGCCCTGTGGCGTAGTGGGAAAAGCTCTGGCCTGAGAGCTGCATGTGTTGATTGCACAGGACTTACTGAGCATCTGTGCATCCTAAACTACAAGTGTTGGGGACAGGACGAGAGACAAGTTCCCCACCCTCCAAGAGCTCCCAAGTCCCTGGGCAAAGAAAACAAGGCTCAGCTAAACATGATGCAGTCCTCTGCGGACAACTGCCTTAATCGATGCCTAAACTAGCACAAAGCCATGGGGCGGGGCTGCAGGAGGCGCAGAGGTGTGGTGTGACTGAAATGGTGTGGGGTATACACAATCTAACACAATGGTTATCGACCCAATGGTTCCTTTGTTTTGCTTTGTCTTGATGGAAAATTTGTGACTCTCATTGTTGCAGAGTGGTCTGCTTTATAACACCTTTGTGGCAGTTTTTTTCCTGCTTGAATCTAAGATTTGGGCAGGCACATGGGGGGAGAAGGACACATTACAATAATGGTGGCACCGTGTGTCATGGGTTCAAGAGGTGCTCCCAAGCCCCTCTCCCACCGCATGTGGGCGAAGGTCTCTCCTGAGCGTTCTGGAAGGACCGTGGGTTAGCATGGCCTTCAACACTGGCTGCTCATCAGAAGCCCCTGTGGAACTTCAGAAAAAGAAAGCCTTAAATTTCAATTTGAGAGATTCTAATATAGTTGGTTTGAGTGAGGCCTGAGCTGCTTTTTTTTTTTTTAAGCTCACTACATAATTCTGCCGGTGACTCTGAGCTGAGAAATAGTGATGTAGGCTCTTACCTAAACAGTCAGATATGGGACTAAGCCAACGGGGCCCGGAGCTACCAGCTGAAAGAGAGCAGTCGAAGGTGGGAGATCTCTGAACCTGGCCGGTGGATGGTAGCCCTGCTGGGGCCTCGTGATTAAATTCATCTGGGCACTTGTGGAAAATTTAGAATCCCAGGTTCCTTTGGAAGACTCTCAGATTCAGGAGGTCTAGGGCAGGGCTGGCATGTGTGGGTCTGACAAGCACTCTAGCTGTTTCCTGTCATAAGGCTGACTGGAGAAAACCTGCGCTAGCGGCATGTGTGCCCACCAGAAAAGGGCTGCCGCTCGGATTCTAGATTAAGCTGCTCCCTGGACGCTCCTGATTTTCCTGACGAGCTCTGCCGCTAGGCTTCGAACTCTTTGCTGACTTTTACTTTTGCATCCAGCATAGGGAAGCTGTTCAGTAATGATGTACTGAATGAATGCACGAGAAAATGAACCCGTGTGCACGGACGACTCAGCCTCTCAGGGCCTCAGTTTTCTGTAAAGTGAGGCAATTGAACTTACTTTAAGGTGAACTCACTTTTAGCTTCTTTCAGTTCTGAAATTCTGACTGTATTTTTTTTTTTTTTTGCTTTGTCTTCCCCTTATCTAATGCCTCACGAAATAGATATCTGAGCTTATAATCATTGTGATTACTGAGAAGAGCAAGAAGCATGAGGAAATGGGTCAAGATCAGTATGACTGCTTTAATATCTCGTTGCTGCAGCATAGAGGTCTAATTTAGTTTTGCCTTGAGTTTGCAGACCTCCAGATTGTCTGGACTCCATCTCTAACTTTTTACTGGATTGGAGGCTCAGAGGGAATATTTCTGTTTGGCTTTGTTGATTGATTGATTTAAAACGCCTATGTTTCTGGAAAGAAGGAATTTCTAATTATCTGTTTTCCATAAAAAAAGTGCTAATTGGATTTGATTCAATAATAGGATTTGGGTACTTAGAGCTGAAATTTATGCCTTCTTCACAGCACTTCCTCATGCACATGCACGTATGAGCCACATGCACGTATGAATTTTGCTATAAATTTTCAAAAGCAACTTTTGGAAATGAGCACACATAAAACTGCAAAATAGCTCTTCCTTTGGTTTCTTTGCTTCTTAATAATATCGCTCCTTTCTCTGCCTCCACTGTTTTAGTTAAAGCCTCAAATTGATGATATCTACATTGTGGAAATTAGAAATTAATGACTTTAATTTGTTTTTCACTAACCTTCCTTATAAGAGGGCAAGTTACAATTGTGTTTGATAAGGATTCATGAGTAATTTTGTTGCCATAAGTACTTTGAGAATTCAAAGTATGGTTCTGGTATTATGCTCCTCGGCCAAGATATATGAGAAGGTTAAGGAATATTTTCATTGTGGAAATCACAGAAGTAGTATAAACAAAGAATCTAGCCAAGAAGGATAAAAGTCTTCCTTATGTTTTAATCCTTTAAACTTTCTTATTATCATTATTAAACATCTATTGTAAATAATTGAGAAATCTGTTTATCTCCCAGAAATGTATATAATATGTTTGTTATAGAACATTTTAATTGTTCATCTGACGATGTAATATGTTGTCCATAGAAAATTGAGTTAACTCAGTTTGTAAATTAACTTGGCAGGCTCTTTATATTAATCCACTAACTCAAATGTCCTTTTAACTGACTCTTTTCTACAGCAGAAGAGGGAAAGTAACTCTCTTTCTGACAGATCAAAATGAACAGGTTCTTTTTTATGCCACGTGAGGTTGGTTCCCTCATAGTCATCACCTATTGTGCAAAGGACAAGGGTGAATTTGACAAAATCACGTAGCATGTGTGCAGTGAAGGGTTGACTCAGCAGGCCTAGGGTGTTCAAATTCTGCACATTTCCAAGAGAAGTGTGGCCTTTGACCAGCTCTTGAGGAAAAACCTCTAAACCTGCCTGATAAGAGTGTCTTTGTGTACCTGGGCTACACCAGAGAGTCCATGCTACAGTGTGGTTTATGGTGTGGCCTTCAGCAACCCAGTATTAGTCTGACCTCTGGAGAGGCTGGAGACTGAGGAGCTGAGGTCAGTCACATGGGAGCTCCATGCCTCTGTGACCAACTCCCAGTAAAACCCTGGACACCAAGGCTCATGTGAACTTCCCTGGGTGGCAATACTCCATATGTGTCACATATCATTGCTGGGAGAATTAAGCACCACCAAACAACTCCATTAGGGGAGGACAATGGGAAGGTTGTGCCTGGTCTCTCCTGGATTCTGCCATATGCACCTTCTATCTGTTGATTTTGACTTGTGTCCTTTTGCTGTAATAAACTATAACCATGAGTATAACAGATTTTTCTGAATTCTGTGAGTCCTTCTAGCAAATTCTTGAACTTGAGGGTGGCCTTAGGGATCCCCCAAAGAGCATGGGTTAAATAGGAGACTTTATTAAGAAAGCAAGGGGAGAGAAGCTAAAGGTCCTCAGATTCCCCTCCATGCTGGCCACGTGTGGTGGGTATGCCTTTCTGGGAGAGAACTTGCTCTCTTGATAGTTCTCTCTCTTCTTGGGGAAATCTTGAGCACAATAATAAGACACCTTTGGTGCCTGCCTGTCTGGTTTTGATGCTAGGAGTGGTCTAAGAAAGCCAGCTGCACCAGCAAACCTTGGGCATCATGGAGTTGCCATAAGGGATGGAACTCATCGGTCCCAGGAAGACAACCTAGAGTGCTATTCCCTCCTGAAGCCCTGGTCCCACTAACTCATTATCCAGGCGACCAAGAGGGAGCTCCCACATCATTTCTGGAGGTTCTTGCTCCTCGGAGAACCCTTTGACAAGATATTAGGCATATCACACTTTCCTCCCAAGTGGAATAATGCTACTCTATCAAGAGGTCATTTATATGTCAAGCTCAGTTATTCAAAATACTGCTGAGATCCCAGGGTTAATGTCATACATTTATTCATTTATTCGTAGGTGAGACCTTTAAGCTCATCGTAAGATAATGAATGGATGAATGCATAAATGCATACATACATACTATGTTAGATAATGACAAATATATGGAGAAAAATAAAGCAGTGAGGGAGAATAGATTTGGGAGGGTATTTGTTGTAAGGTGAGAAAATCATGTTGAAGCAGAGACCTGTAGAAAGTGAAGAAGATAGCCATGTAGGTACATTTTAGGAGAAAGTATTCCAGAGGGAAGAGAAAGCACATGGAAAGGCAGAAGTGTGCCTGGTATGTCCGTGGAATGCAGTGGGTGCAGGGGAGAACGCTGAGGTCATGTTGATGTTAGAGATGGCTCATATGAGGCTTTAGGCCATTAGAAGAACTTTGGCTTTTTCTCTGAGTGAGGTGGGAAGCCATTGGAGATTTTAAGTAGAGAAGAAACACATACTAACTTATATTTTAGAGGAGATACTTTGACTACTGGGTTAAGAATAGACTATAGGGGCAAAAGTAAAAGTATGGAGACAAGTTAGGAATCTGTTGCAATATTTCAAGTAACAGATGAGGTGGCTTGACCAGCGTGGAAGTGGTGGAGGTGATCTGATTGTGGAGATATTTTAATTATAGCACCATCAGAAATTGCTGATGGATTGGGTGTGGAGAGAGACACACTCGTGCACACACACACACAGAGGGATAGAGACAGAGAGAAACAGAGAGACAGAAAGATCTAGAATAACTTCAATGTGTTTGACTTGAGCAACTGGAAGGATAAAGTTGTCATCTATTGAGAGAGGAAGGTTTTAGAAGAGAGAACATCAACATGATAATTTTAAGATGATAAATAGATTTTCAAATGGGTCTGCTGAGTAGGCACTTGGATAAAGGCCCTAGGGTTCAGGGGAGAGGTATGGATTGGAGACATAAATTTGGGAATCATCAGCAAAATACCCAGGAAGGAGTCAGGAAAAGACGTATCAATTGTCAAGGGCTCCAATCAAAAATGGTGATTCTTTTTCTTTAAGTTTTGCTACTCAAAGTGCTATACTCAGTCATCTGGAAAATTCCCACATGTGGTAAATGCTTGTTTTTTCCAGATGCTGAGTAAACGAGATATTACTATATCTGTATCTCAGATCTGTATTTGTGAAAACCCCTAAAATTATTGGTTGACAGGAAGAGAGGCATTCTTCAATCACACGGAAATGAGAGCATAGCAGGACAAGCGTTTGGAGTGGATACTTCTGCCCCATGCCTTTGTTTGCTCCACTGCCCCTCCCCACTGTCCTGATTGGCATTGATTTTAATCAATCATCAAGCACAGATGCATGTTGGTCTCATTCAACATTTACTGGAACACAGTTGGACAAGTCTCAATTCGTCTCCCTTCTCTCTTTTTCCTTCTCCATTGGTTTTAATTTATTTCGATCTTGGGGAATATCATTATGTTTGTAAGCTATGTGCTTCAAACAAGAGTTTGAATGGCAAAACTAACATTTACATTGGATTTCCTCTTCGAATTTTGGAAAGGAAAACTTTCCTTAAATCTGTCATTCTCATAAGTATGTTTTAGAATGCAAAAGCTGATAAATGTAATTTAAGGTTTGCCCTGTATTTTCTCCACCCACATGCTGCAGGTGCCTGCTCCCCCGCTGGCATCTTGAGGGGTCCATGAGACAAGGCGCCCAGGGATTTCTTGGTCACTCTCTGTTGTATTGTGTGTTCTGCTGCTTTTCTTGTTCTAAATGACTAATGCCTCTCTTATTAAAGCAGAAGCAAACAGCTTTCTTTTGGAACTCTAACTAAATCTACCTTTTATTTTGCCCTTATCTCATATTCTCTCCACAGGTGTGGCAACACCATAAAGTCACGTATAAGGGGGCATTACTGGGCTGTAGACTCTTATTTGTGTGTGGGGGCAGAGACACTGCCATAGGTCATGATCCGTTCTTGCCCAATCACGCAGAGAGAGGGGCTTCTTTCCTGAGATCAATGTAGGATGTGATTCATTGTTTCTTTTTCTTTCTCTCTTTTTTCCCACAGGATATTGAAAATAAAATAAAACAAAATGCTGAACAGTTCTGAAAGCCAAGCAGTTCTATTGGCATGTATGTGCACTTATTTTTTCGCCATATTGGTCAAATACTCCGATTGTTGTTTCCGTCTTGTTAATACAAGGTCTTCTGAGCAGACCCTACGTGTCTTGCTCAGACCTCAGAGACAGCCCGCAGGACTGTGCCTTCTCACTGGGAAATTACTTTCTCCACACGTGTTTTGATGGTGATAGGTCTTTTTCCATCTTGTGGTTCCTCCTTCTTGGGGAATAGAAATGTAAGGAATAATTTCTGATTTGATACTTGCCATTCTACCCACATATCACTGCAGTTTAAAAACTGTCTACAAATTTGCTAACAATTTACTTTAAATCTATACTTTGGGAGAATTGGGCACAAAGTAGAAGAGAAGAAAGAACTTGTTAAAATAATATATTTGCAGGGGCCAGCCCCGTGGCCAAGTGGTTAAGTTTGCGCGCTCCGCTGCAGGCGGCCCAGTGTTTCGTTGGTTCGAATCCTGGGCGCAGACACGGCACTGCTCATCAAACCACGCTGAGGCGGCATCCCACATGCCACAGCTAGAAGGACCCACGATGAAGAATATACAACTATGTACCAGGGGGCTTTGGGGAGAAAAAGGAAAAAATAAAATCTTAAAAAAAAAAGAATAATACATTTGCGAATATACGTGAAATATTTGGAAGAAGAGACAATTCACTAATTCTACTGGGTTCATAGCCTTGTACAAAGCTACATCTATGGGGGCTGGGCAAGATCATTTCTAAGCTAAAATCCTGTAATTCTGCTACAGAGGAAGTCTCAGTATAAGTGAGGATGTTTTCTTTATCTTACCTAATTCAAAACTGTCATAGTTCATCACTAATTCTAGAAAAGAATAATCAACATTTCCGTTTACCAGATAAAGTGACACAGCCACAGGAGAGTAACATAAACACAGTTCAAAATTGACAGGATTTATCAGCTTTGAAATGGCAATTCTTGATTTTTTTTTTTTACTTAGAGGATTAATATTATTTTAAGTTTTGTGCAAAAATGAGGCCTTATTAATAATGTTCCCACATTATTTCAAATCTTTAAAACTCAATTTTTCATATAATGCAACAATACTGTATAAGGCAGAGAAATGTCAACTAGTTTCATATTGAAGGTAAAAAAAAGTTGTAGTTTATACCCAAGTCCATAGGTCAAGGAGTGGACAAATATTTATGTTTTTTCTCTTTTTGCTATTACTCAGGCTAACATCCATTCAATAGTTGCAAGCTCTAGAATTGGAACAAAGAAACCTTAAAACAAATCTAATCTAAACTTCTTCCCCATACATATCTCTTTAAAAACGCTTGTAGGGGCCAGCCTGGTGGCATAGTGGTTAAGTTTGCATACTCAGTTTTGGCAGGCTGGGGTTCACCAGTTCGGATCCCACGTGGACCTACAACACGCATCAAGCCATGCTGTGGCAGCGTCCCACATACAAAATATAGGAAGATTGGCACAGATGTTAGCTCAGGGACAATGTTCCTCCAACAAAAAGAGGAAGACTGGCTACAGATATTAGCTCAGGGCCAATATTCCTGACAAAGAAAAAAAAAATTGTGCTCAGACAATTTGAGTAACAGGGGCTCACTATGCAAATAGTCCAGTCCACTGATTCCTTGATATTTCTCCCTTAAATATGAGCCTTCTCCCTTGTTCTCCACCTCTATAAATGGTACCTCTATCCACCCAGAAACCCGAGATTCCGTCCAGCCGCCTCCCTCTCTTAATTCTTCCATAGAATCTATAGCCCACTCCTGAGATTCTTCCTCCAAATCCTTCTCTTCTGCTCGTCCACTACCGTCCTGTCCAGGCCATCATCATGCCTCACTCTCGTCTCCCTATTTCCTTCTCTTGGCCGCTTTTTCCTTCCATCCTCCACACAGGCACAAAGAGGGATTTTAAAGAATGAAAATTGGATCATGTTAGACCCCTGCTTAAAGCCCTTCAGTATGAACTTGCAATAAAATGCAAAATCCTACGATCTACAGGCTCTTGCCAACTCCAGCTCTCACTATTTCTTCAGACTCGTTACACACCCCTCTGTTCTCTCACGAATGTGCACCCATACGGCCTTCTTTAGTTCCTGGAGAGTCTCAACACGGTCCTATCTTAGGACTTTCAAACACACTGTTCCCTGCCCCTGGGTGACCCTGCCTGGCCAGAGCCTCCTCCCCCTTCAGGTTTCAGTTCAACACACTTTCTCAGGAGAGCTTTCCCTGACCGTTCACGTTTGCTTCATAGTCCTGACTATAACTGAAATTACATGCACAGGTCTGGTTGTGATTGTGTGCACATATAATTAAATGCATATATAATTACACATATACGCATATGGACGTATATTTTGTATAACGTTTGCCTCCCACCCGTGACGGTAGGCAGCATATCTGCCTTATTTCATTGCCACATTACCACACATAGAACTTTGTTCCTGGCCCCCATTATGTACTTAGTACATTGTAAAGAATGCATTCACATCCGATTATTAGAAATCATTCATTTGGAAAGTGTGCCTTAGTTGAAATTTGTTTTATCAACTAAGTGATGTATGTGTGTCCTTGATTAAGAAGTGCCTTTTAAGATAAAACCAAGTTATGTTCGTTAAAAAATTTTGTACTTGAGAAGTAAAGAATAAACATATGAGGTGCTCATCACTTATTTAGGTTAACTTTAACATTAACAGTGCATACATAATTAAACTCACAGTCATGAGTTAAATAAATAAATGATTAGCTTGGGGACAGTATGGCCACCATTGGCAGTATCATCTTGTTCACTGTTTGTTTGGTAGAGGACATTATCTGCTTGCTACAGTTTACCTACATATGTTTCTTAGCTGGTAGTATGTGGACTAAATAATAATAATAGTTAAATAGGATAATAGCAGAAATGTAGGTAATTTATTGAGTACTTACCATGAGTCAGGTCTATTTAATTCTTATAAGCTCTCTAGTATACAGATACCATCACCCCGTTTTACAGGTTGGGAGACTGAGACCTGAAGAGCTTAAATTGCTCGTCAATCTAGTAAGTGAAGGAGCTGGGCCCTGACTCCGGGTGTGTCTGATTCCAGGAACGGCGCTCTCAACCACTGCTCCCAGTTTTCTCTCAGGTACAGGTCCCTGATCTCCCCAGGGAGGGCATCGGGTTGTGACTGCAGGGGGACCCCTTTCATTTGTGCTTAGATAGCTCCCCTTAATAGGACACAGAAGATTTCTTTCCTCAGAACTTTAAAGGAAAAGACTGAAGTAAAGAGAGCTATGCAGTTTACTATGATTAAATTCAGTCCGTGCACCTGAAAGTGAATTTAAGAAAGAGACCGTTAATATTCAAGCACATCCGGGTAGTTTTTGGTATTACTACCAACTCCCCCACTGTGGGTGTTGGTGAATCCTAGTGATTTACATCTCCCAGTTAGTCTCTACAGCAATCCTGTTAATTGGTTATTTTCCCTGAGGAAAGTGGGGCACAGAGGGCGCCCATAGTGAGGCGTTGGGAGCAGCGAGCTGGGGGCTGACCCCTCTCCGAGCCTGGAGGAGCTGGTTTCCCGGGGGGCAGCACTGGGCGCATCTCCTGGCTGCTGCCACTCAGCGAACGTGACCTTAGGGAAATGTCATGATCTACTCCAACAGGAGGCACCATCTACGGCAGCGCCCTTGTGGGCAGAATTAGAAATCAGTGCGAGGCAAGGCGGGAGCAAATGAGCGACAGGAGGAGTGGGTGAGAGCTGGTGAAACCAGAGGCCGGTGGAATTCACAGGCTCGGGCTCTCACACGCAGGGGCGGGGGAGGGGCAGGCGGCGGATCCCCGCTGGCCCTGGTTCCTCCCGCCCAGGAGCCTTTGGGGCAGTCCTGTCCGGTTCTGGGAAGGCCTCTCCCTTTGACACTCTGCTTTGCTTCTTCCCTTCTCATCTGCACTCTCCCTGCTGTAGCAGTTGGGATGGTCCCGTTCTGTAACAGAACCAAGCATGTTCCTCTAAGAGAGCCCTTAGTTTTGGGGCCACAGCAGCATGTGCTTAAATCCTCCAAGGACAGACTTTGCGCTTCAGGTGCGTGGAACTTACTCCCCCCACCACCCCGCCATATTTCTCTAAACGTTGCTTTTTGAGTTCCTCGTGGTTAATGCCCAAACTCAGACCACTTTGGAGTCAGGGGGACTCAGATCTGCGCCCCTCACCCTAGGCTCCCCAGTGTCCACAGGTCGCCTAGGCACACTCCCAGACTCCCTTGGTGTTTGCTGGGAAAGAAGTTCTGCTCTGGGGTGCGTGCTAGCAGAGAGATCGCTGCTGTTGTCCAGGCAGCCCATCCTCTCCTTGTCTCCCTCTCTCCCCATAGTCTTCCTGGTGACTCTTTGGGCTGAGGTTGGAAGCCGTCTCCCAGGGCTTTCAGACACACTGCTGTCTGTGCATGCTCCAGGATCACGGTCCAGGCTGGGCCCTGTGGTTGATCACATTAAGCCCACTGTGTCCTGGGCTCCAGAGCATCTTCACTGTTCGGAGCTTGAAACAGGCCAACCCATCCTGGTATGAAATCTGTCATTTCTGATATAGACAGGTCTTCAAACATTGTAGGAATAGTTTATTGATTGTTTTCCAATAAACAAATACAAACGTTTTTACACTCTGGTTTCAGTTGTAGCGATTCTGTTAAAATACTTGGCTCTGAAAATCGAAGACAGCTGAAGGACTGTTGTAGACATCAATTCAGCCCTTCAATAACGTGTTCAATACCTCCACAAGTGACAGTAAATCAAGGATGAAATGCAACAGCAAACAGCGAAGGCACATTTCACATATGCTGGCAGCTCTGTCATTTCAAGCCTCAGACGGAACACTGGATCAAAATGCCACATATGATGGATGGTGCTTGTAAGTCCCAGATGAGTTGCTTTGGCTGCTGATATAGCGCGTACTTTTTATACTACGTAGTCCAAGTCAAAAGAAGAAAACATTTTAAATGTATGGCAAAGTTTAGTCCCGTCCCATCCCATGGGAAAATCCATACCCCTGGATATCCTTGTAAGAAGTGCCTGTCTAGGCACGCTATTCCACAGTTTGTCCCTCACTGGGAGAGAGCAACAACCAGCAAGAAAGAGGTCAACAGCTCTCCAGGGTGCCTAGGTCGGGTGGCCCACTGCGGAATCCTCACGTACCAACCCCAACTCTGAGGCTGATTCTGCTTCTTACTCTTTCCGCCTCGTTCACCAGCACGGTCCTCTCAAGCTCAAGGCCCTTTTCTTCCAGAGCTTGCATTCATCTTGTTTCCTGAAAGCCTCCATATGTTAGCCTTTCATTTTCCCAGTTTTGTTTTGGTTTCCATTCAGAATCCTCTGAAGTTATTTCACTCTGCTGTAGGAAACCTTTGTGCCCATTCTGAGGTGTGCTTCTGGGATAATAGACCCCCAGGCTGCAAGTTTGAAATGCTGTTGTGGCATTCCTTGTTAAGTGGTTGAAGGGGATTAATGTCACTCACCTCTTCTCCTTTTGCTGTGCCTCTAATTTCAAGAGTCATGAGGTAGAGCCATCTGTCCTCCTCTCTATTTATCAATATATTTAGACAAGCCTAATCCCTCTACTGTGCTGGGATGTCGCCCAGGAAGTATCCATAGCCTCTGGGGCTGACATTACAGCATCGTCTACGCACAGTTGTAGGTATGTGGCTGTGAGGGACACGTTAGATGGCACCCAATTAAGTGACCAGTTCTTTCTTGCCTTCTGTTGGTAGCTTTATGGCAACGTGGATGCCACATGGGATGTGTGAATTACCTGGCACAGCCCCACTACTGCCTAAAATAGTTCCTTACATGTGGTCAGCGGGGTCAGTTGCCACAGAGACCATATTACAGAAGGCATTTTCCAAGTCTATTTGAAAGCTGGAATTAATATTGTTAAATGAAGTAAAGTGTCTCCTCTAATTGTGCCTTTTGAACTAAATCAGGGTCAGCAAATTACAGGCTGCAGACTAATTCTGGATCATTGCCTGTTTGAGCAAATAAAGTTTTATTGGAGTGTAGCGCCGCTCCTAGCCTCTCCTTTACACATTGTCTCTGGCTGCATTCGCATTACAGAAACAGAGTTGAGTAGTTGCAACACAGACCTTAGCGGCCCATAATGCCTAAAATATTTACTATCTGGCTCTTTTCAGAAAAAGTTTGCCGACCCATGGACTGTATTATAGATTGTGAGGTTTGCTCCTGCATGAACGCAGGGAATCCTGAAGGCTTGTGGATGAGTTCAGAGGATGTGATTTTTGCTTCAGTAGAGTTTTGATGGTGGGGTGATCATGAAGAAGGTTCATGTGGCTCGAAGAGCCAGACCTTCCCACTCTCACAGCGGTGCCTCGAGGAACGAGGCTGATCAACTTCTGACTTTTCCTTTTGCCCGCGTATCTAAGGTTAACAACTCCAGTGTTCCAGAAGTGGCGCTCTAAATTCTGTATGGAATTGAGATTATTTTTTTTGACTCTCTATTTGGTGCTGTTTGTTCTACTATCTACAGGTTTCTGCTTCTTTCCTTTCTTCCTTTCTTTTAGATTTAATTTTTTTCCCCATTTCATTTTTTGCTCTGCTAGTTGGGAAGTTATGCAGTTAACTTGTCAAAGTCTAAAGTTAATCTGTATCTCTACGGTCCATCTATACAAGCCATTTAAAATACTTTAATTCTGATTACTTCTCTTTCTACTTCTTCTACATTTTTTCACATTTTGTATTTTAGTTCTCTCTCTTTTTAAAATAAATCACACATTTTTATTATTGTTTACGACAGTCTTTGTTTGTTAGTTGTACCCATATATTTAGCGCATTTTTGCCTTACCATTCCAGCTTAGACCACCTATCTGGGAATCACATTTCTTCTTTAACCAATGTATGTCCTTTCAAATTTCCTTTCCTGACATGCTCTAGCATGTTAATGGTCATTGGAAAATACTATTAGTTTTTATTTATCTAAAAATGTATTTGTTTTGTCTTTCTTCTTGAGTGATATTTTCTGGGGATGTAACTTGAGGCTGAGTGTTATTTTGTTTTAGCACCTTCATGTCTCTCCACTCTATGTCGTCTTCCATTGCTCTTTTTGAAAAGTCAGCTGTCAGTCTAACTGCTATTCTTTTTAGGCAATTTATCTTTTATCTATTGACTGATTTTATGATTTCTCTACTTTTCTCTGTTTTCCTTCACTTTCATTATGATGTCTCTTAGTGTTTTATTTTTATTGATCAGACTGGTTTGGATTCACTAACTTCTTGAATCTGTTGATTGACATTTTTCCTCAGTTCTGGAAAATTCTCAGCAGTTATATGATTGCCTCTCCCTATTCTGTCCACTCTTTCTGAAACTCTGATTCAGTGTTTGTTATATTTTTTCTCACTCTATCATTGATCTTAAACTCTCTTTCATGTTTTCCATCATTTTTTCTCTCTAGGCTGACTTCTGGGAAATTTCTTCAGGTTCATCTTCTAGTTTGTTAATTTCTCTTCAGCTAAGTCTTGAGCAGTTAAACAGATCAAATGAATTTTTAATTTTAATTGTTATATTTTTAAATTCTAGAAATTGTATTTGGTTCTCATTCCAATCTGCTAGGTCTTCTTTTCTAACCTTTTCCTCATTACTGTTTCCAATCCTTTCCCTTCCATGTCATTTAACATATTAAACATACTTATTTTATATTCATTGTCTGATAATTCCAATATCTAGTGTCTTAATTCAGTTGTGCTAATTTTTGTTTTCGTTTCTGTTGCCTTTTGCTCATAGGTCTTGTTTCCTTGTAAATTTTGTGATTTTTTCACTGTGGAGCTTTATCTGAATGAACTGAAGTAATCCTCTGAAAATCAGGTTGAAAGTGGGGAGGGGATTCCTCTAGAGAGGACCTGCATTTGCTTCTGCTGATTCTTGAGTGCCTCATCCACCTGGGATGGTTTTAAGTTAATGTATGTCTTTATGGATTCTAGGTGGAAATTTTTTTCTCTGCTCAGCCAAAATCTTTACAACTGGACATTTCTCTTGCTATCTCCTGGGGGTAGGAATGTGGGTTTATTTCTAGCTCACCTTTATCTTGAGGGTTAGCCATCTGGTTGGAGTTTAAGTTGTTTTGAAGGTAGGAGGCAGACTTCTTCCCTTGGGCAGACTCCAGGCTGTGTCTCCTTTTCCTCATGCCCTAAGAAGCTATGGGAAATTTAAGCTCCGGTTCAGCTAGTTTTGGCAAACACTTTAGTTTTGAAAATGGCTGCCTCAGTGATTCCCTTCCCTCTCTGAATTTCCACTTTCTAGGTCACTGCTGCATCTAAAACAATTTTTTAAAATACTATATCCAAATTTTAAATTTGTTTTATGTGGGATCATGATTCAGGTTTTGCCATGATGTTAGAGACAAAATCCTGGAACCGAGACTTTATGGGAATGTCAAGTTACATCTCTAGCTTTCAAGTCTCTTCCTGTGTGTATAATATACAGTTTAAATTTGAATGTTTTTGGTAACATTTCATAAACTAAGATTTAATAAAATAATAAAATGTTTATTGTTCTTTGTTCTGATTTTAACAATATCACATGCTTATTACAGACACTAAATGAAATGGGAAAATATCAGTAAGGAGGTTGACACCACCACTAATCCCACCTTCTGGAAGTAACTACTATTCATATTTTGTTATATCTACTTTTATCCAGATTTTGGTATGCTATTCTATTTTTAAATAGTTGAGAACACAATTCTTTTAAATAGATTTGTTTAATTGGAAGGTGATCATTCTTTTTTGAGATGTAAGTGATGAATAGCATTATTTCTTTTCCTTTCTATTCTGTGGTCATGCGGATGGTTAACTGCTTGTAAGGTATACTACATTCCTCAGCATAATCTATCCTGGTGGATCTAATCAAAAGAATCCACTCAGAAGACCACGAGGGAGTAGTAATTGAAGAAACAGTGCCACCCGGTGAGAGATGGTAAAGGATTCAGCTATAAAGGACCAAGGCCATGCAGAGATGACACTGCCATCATTTAAATGCTGCTGTAGGCTCTGTTTGCACTCTGTCTAACAGAAAGGGGAACAGGATGAAATTAGGACTGGGATTTAATGGATCATTTATATTTTACGAATAAAAGTGATTCAGTATAATGACCTAATTACAATTACAGAAATTTCACATTAGCTCAGACCTCTGGCCCTGTCTCTGAGACAAGGATAGAAGTGCATCCATCTCATGCCTTATGCGAAGGCCTGAACAAACCTGTCTTGACTTGCTGTGGTAGATAAGATTGTATCCAGGTTACTAAAATCTCTGAAAAATGACAAAAATATCCCATTGATTGAAACATTTTGCTCCACAACCATGTTTTCCTCTCCATTAAAGCCTCCTAGAGTGAACATGGGCCCAGTTTCCTTGTGGTTGTAGATGTAAGGGGTGCAGAACACTGGGAGAGGTTTCCAACAAAAGAACCCAAGCCCACAGATATTAGTCAGGCCGAAGAAACCCTGAACGCTTCCCATTAGACCTCAATGAGCACAAAAGAGGAAGAGTCTTTTCACTCTTTCAAGGAGAAGTCCTAGGTGGGGCTACACTGCCCTTTGACTCTGTAGATCCACACGAAAGATAACACCCATTGTGCTTTGTTTAGGTAAGTAGGATCCCCTTCTGTAACAAAAAGCTCGGACTCTGGTGTCACAAGGATCTGAGTCCACATGGTAGGCTGTTAACATCCTAGATGCATGAACTCACAAGAGGTACTTAACTTCTCATCTGTAACATAGGGCTGATAATACCTATCATTGCAGGGTTGCTGGAAGGATTGAAAATGGTCCCTCTAATGCATCTGGCACAAGGGAAACAGCAGTGATCTCACTTGACTGTGTAAGTCCATGAGTTCTGAGACCATATCTTGATCATCATTGATTCTAAAATGCCTAGCACATAGTAGTCCTACAAATACTCCTCAGATGAATGGACAAAGTACTCAGTTACAGAATGAGTCAATCTTGGCAAGACAGACAAAGGTGCGTTGCTGTCCTATCAGAAGCTTTCAGTAGGACCAACACTCTGGATGACTTCAGACTGAGGCATCCAGTTGCTCCAAGGATGAAAGTTGTCAGTTCACTGCCTGCTGCAGCCTCAGGCATCTGGGCTTGGGGCAGCCGCTTATTTCCACTCTTAGTGCTGAGTCCTGACTCTGTCCAACAGACTGACCAGATGCCCATCCACATCCGCTTCTGATGTGCCCTCACCTCCCTTTGCCTCATTCCCATTGACTTCTCAACCTGTCTACCTGCTCCACTCACGTAGCCAGGGATTTACTGCCTCCCGCATGCCACTTGTGGAAAACAGCAAGCAGATGGAAGAAGGGAAGATGCATGTTTGCAGGCACGGCCAGAGAGGACACTGAAAGTCAAACCGCACTGTGAAAAATGTGGTTTTTCAAATAGTTTGACTGGGAGGCTGATTTAGTAAATTATAGTGGTGAGTCAGTAAAGTGATATCAGACAGATGAAATATTTAACATGATGTAGTAACCCCTCCGGTAATGTTAGAATGTTCACCTTTGTTAATCTAAAGCACTCCCTGATGAGATAAGAATGTATTTGAGCATTTCTTATGTAATTTATTTTTTAAGATTTTATTTTTCCTTCTTCTCCCCAAAGCCCCCGCCGTACATAGTTGTATATTCTAGTTGTAGGTCCTTCTGGTTGTGCTATGTGGGATGCCGCCTCAGCATGGCTTGATGAGCGTGCCATGCCTGCGCCCAGGATCCGAACTGGCAAAACCCCGGGCCACCAAAGCAGAGTGCAGGAAATTAGCCACTCGACCACAGGGCCGGCCCCACAGCACCATTATCAATTTATATATCAAGCAGTTGGAATTCATTTCTGGATTATTTTCATTCAATAATTAAACAGTACTGCCTCTAAAGGAGACAAAGTCACTTGACTTGTCACTGTGTCCCAGTGGCCCCTTTTGCTGGCTTGTAGGTCTTTCCACAGTACAATTGCAAACTTACCAATGGCCAGAATCCTGCATGTGACATGGACTGGTATTGCTCTTGTCACTACCAATCACCCTGGGATTCCGCTGCCCAGTCCTCCCCCTGCCAGATCTGAACTCACCACATGTGTTTTCCAATTGCAGGAAAGCTGGAAGCCAAATGGGAGGCCAGAGAGATGGCTCTTGGCACAAACATTTCATTGATTGATTCTTTCAAGACTGGCGTGAATTTTGGGCTGCATTTAGGTTATGAAAATTATCTAATTAGCCAGACCCAGATAGCATATACTTCTCTGTGTGGTAGTGCCAGAGCTTCATCTGTGGTATTTCTGTTTGACAAAAGTAGACGATGCCAATTATGTAGTTTGGGGTGGTAGCCAAATACCTATCAAAGGCAGGAAAATAATTAGCTCTGCTATTTGCAAGCAAAGCAGGGTCTTGTCACAGCCTTTAGAGATCAAAGGCTACCAATTTTACTGGCTGCATCACTGAAATGTTTCTATTTAGACAAGGAGCTGGCAAGAACCATATTCCCTTACTTTGCAGAAGTGCCTAAAACAGCTGTTTTAAGATGTTCCTCTGGAATGGCAGATAATGGCAAACATCACTTGCCTCATGGCTTCTGGAACCTCAAGGCATGCTGGAATTGAGAAAGTTGTAAAATGAGTACATAGGTACTTGATTGTTCATTTGTGCATCTGTTGGTTTGTTTCAAGATCCCTGAACAAAATAAAGAAGGTTTTTTGGTAACGTATCTTAGGAACCTTCCCACACTAATGTGGGATCTTTATTTAATCTTTATTTCTGATGCCCAGTTTGCCCCTGACTCAACTATCCAGACCCTGAGGGAGGGACAGGCGGTGCTCCTGGCCCTTCCCAGTAGCCTCTGCTGCCCTGCCTATTGCGCTACGATTTCCGCTAATCTCTCGCCTCCCCTCACCATCGGCTCCTCCCTAGAGCACTGACCTGGCCTTGTTTCCTAACCCACCTCTTCCCAGAGACCTTACTTTCTATTCTCCATCCTTTTAGTGGCTTCATATCTCCTCCAGTATTTGATCTCTTCTCAAACACAGTTTCAGTTGCTTCGGGCAGATGCTGTTCCCAAGAGACCCAGAACAGTGAGGGTGCCAGACCTGCCTGGTGCCCCCAGGGCAGGCCTTTCTGAGGGCGTTCTGGGGGTCTCTGGAACCGTGTCTGTTGCTGGTGCTGGTAGTGACAGCAGGAGGGTCTTCTCATTAAGCAGTTACACTGCATACTGAATGAATTGCTGTGGACTTCCTAGAAGCACCATGACCAAGCATTCACCACAGCATTCGGCTCCCTCTGGATCTGCTCCACAGGGTGGTGCCCCAGACACGGATAGACAGGCCGGAATATTCTTACAGTGCAGTGGGCACTTTATCATATCAGTATCATTCTTTCCCTTTTATCTGTTTATTGAGTACACACTTAAAACATTCAATGTTAAGTTCTCTTGGAATTAGACAGTGATGCGGTAACTTTTTATATTGGGGGGAGGAAATGCAAAGAAGGTTTCCAATTTAAAGTTTTGCCGGCAGCTCCTGATTCAGTTCCCCTCATCTCCCACTGAAATAACTTTCAATTTATAAGGGGAGAATCTATTCACAACCCCATCACCGGGACTGGCAGCCCATCTCCCGCCAGAGTTTGGGAAGAATTTCTGCAAACTGTAGGACTAATGGGACACAGTGGAGAAAGCAGAAGCTGGGCCCCCAGCAATGGAGTGCTCCTGCTGGCTGGAGGAGGTTGGGGTCCCTTTCATCCTTCCCCCAAAATCGGCCCCGTCTGTAACAAACAGGCCTCGACTCTCCAGATGCAACTATTTGACACAGTCAAATTCTGTCTTCCTCCTCTCCATAAAAGTACTTTTGTCTGACCCAGTTAGATAATTCTGCGATCTCTAAGGAAGAACACTGCCTTCTGGAGGGAGTAGTGCCCTCAAATCACAATTAAAGAGGACAGAGTCCAGAAGAGCCCTGTGGCGGCTGCTCCTCTTCAGGTGCTCGAATATTACAAAGAGCCAGAAGGTCAGACAGGGCGGGTAGGAAAGACATGCTGGATGCAAGCCCCAGAGACACAGGTAAGTGAGAGGGATGGGATGTCCCCTGCTCTTTCTAGGAGTGGAACAGAATGGGGACAGGAGCTCACAGCTGCTCATCTCCTCCTTTTGTGCTGCTCTGTGTTCTTGGACAAGCAAACAGGAAACAAGAGAGCCTTTGAAAAAACCTTACAGACCAAAGGAAGTGAACTTCATGCTAAAATTTCACTGGAAGTGATATTTTTCTCCAAACACTCCTAGACCATTTTAGAGAAAAATGATCATCTTTCATAGGATGAAAAATTGTGTTGTCTTTTTGAAACAGGAACAAAATGTCTAAAGGAGAATGGACTGACAGGCAACCGAGACAGAATGTGAAGAGAAGTGAGATAATAAAAGAAGTAAGCATTACAGGGAACTAGAAATTCAAAGCTGAATTAATCTCCCTGGATCCAGTGAAGAGCAGAATGACACCTTGGAAACTGCTCAACGGACAAGACTAACCGAGCGGCCCTCCCAGAATGGAGAGGAAAGAGAATCACAGGCAAAGACCAGGACGCGGGTGGTGTTGACAGTACAAGACGAGAGTACAGTGTAGGGGTCAAAGAACTTGACCTTTGGGTCATGCGCACTTGAAGCTCAGTCCCAGTATGTACTGCGTGTGTGGATTTGGACGAATCTTTCATCTGCAAAACAGGGATACTGACATCTACTCACGGCGCTGTTGGTGGGGAGGGGATAACAAGCAAGCGTGTGAGAGAAGTGAGGGCTGTTCCCCAGGAAAGAGACGACAAGTGGAGCAGATGCAGTAATAATCAAAGACATCATTGTGGGAGAGGAGGAGAACTTTCCTGAGCCTGGGCTGAAAAAAGACCTGAGTGTGCAATTTAGAAAGAGGTTGCCAAGTTGAGGCATCGGTGACATGAGATGTCTTTACAATATTTTTGAATTGCTGGGATCAGGAAAAAAATCCAACAAGAACTCACGCAGAAAAAATAGGTTATCTAGAGAAGTTCAGAAACTAGAGAATCATTGAATACTAAGATCTGATGATGGAACATTTGCCTTTTGAGGCAAAGCAATTGCAACCCCTAAATATATGCCCCGTTGAGTTATTTTCCATATGAAGGCAACAGAAAGATATTCCCAAATATTTAAGGTTCAAGAAATAGGCATTAACGTACTATTCTGGTAAAAATTGCTTTAGATGTCCTCTAGCCAAACAAGAAACTATCTGCTATTGGTGAATGGATAATTGTGATATAAAAGGACCAACGGTGAACAACGAAAGCTGCTAATTGTAGATTTAGCATAAATCTATGAATATAGCATAAAACCTATAAGTTTGTTATAAATTTAGCTTGAAAGTCTCCTGAAAAATTTCAGATTTAGTATAGAATTTTATTTGGTAGAAAAATAGTAATAAGAGAAAATTGGTCTAAAATCCCAGATTTTATTAATAAAGTCTGGGATATAGGAGGTAATGTTGAATTAAAACAACGCAAAATACCTCATCTTATGTCATGTACACAAAAGCTATCATGTCATGGCTTAATTTTGGTAGCTAGGGAAACGTATGATGTAATATTTTTATAGCTTAAAAGAAACTCTTGTTAGATTTAAAATAGACTATGCCTTCCAAGTCTTTGGAAAACCCAATGGATTAACAAAACACTTAAAACACAAGTCTTAGTGAAGAGCCATAAAAACAGTAAAGTTTTAAGGACAAGGGAAAATATGCAGAATTTAATCTATATATACAGAATGATTCAAACTTTAATACCTGTGTGTGCATGCATGTGGGTGGATGTTAGCAAAAAGAGTGAGAAGAAATGGGCCAAAATTTGTTGGTTTTTATAAAAACACAAGAGGAGAAGCGGGACAAGATGTGTAGACAGATATCCAAGATCTTGCCGGGCAAGCCCTTGGTCCCTCTGTAAGAAGCTGACTGGGTGGCGTCTTCCCAAAGAGCGTGGTTGCAGGCCCTCTGCCAAGCCCACCTGTGGCCCTGGCATCTCATCTCTGCTCTTGCCTATTTAAATTGTACATAGGGTGCTAACTTAACATCTATTCTTCCAATAACATTTATGCCTTAATAGGCATATGATCTAAACAAATAACTTTCTCATGATGGGAATTAGAGAAGTAGAAAAAATACACATTAGAAAAAATAAAATGTGGGGAGCACTGCCTAACCCCCTTCCTCAGGGCCAATTTACCCACTCTCCAGCAGGCCCAGGCCCACAATAGTTGGTAGGGCCCATGAATGTGTTTAAACTCTAATTTCTTTTAAAATCAGAAGAAAACTGAATATAATAATAACAAACGTGTAATAATGAATCCAGTGTGTGTTATATTTGTCTTTATACTAGCACAGTCAAACAATATAATTTTTAATAATTTTTATGGAGGAAGAGGCAGACAAAGACAAAAATGCCTAGGGCTCATGAAAGCCATAATGCAGGCCTGCCGTGAAACCTAGCGCCCCTCAGCTCGCCGACTGCTACACCCAAAGCGTCCTGAACTCATAGCACCCTGAGCTCAATGCCCCCTGAACTCTTAGTACCTCTGAGCTCATTGCACCCCTGATCTCATAGCACCCTTGAAATCGTAGCACCCCGTAGCTCATAGCACACTTGAGCTGGCTGCACCCCAAGCTCATTGCACCCCAAGCTCATTGCACCCCAGGGCTTGTGGCACCCTACTCTCCCCTGCCTTGCCTGAATCACCCACCTGAGGCGGCCCCAGTCACAAGTTAATAATCAGTGGGAGAAAATGTCATATTTACTGGCAAACTGGCCTTACTGATCTATACAAACAATATTGTTTGTGCTCCACTTTTACATGAGAAAAGATTTTAGCACTTTTTATTGTATACCATCTTATACAATATAAAGTATACATGTGAATGGTCATGGAAAAGCCTGGATATGAGAGTCAGAAGAGTTTGACCCAGGATCTAACATTCATTTGATGTCAAACTTTAGGTTTATTACTAAACTGGCGTGAGGCTCAGTTTTCTTACCTGCAAGATGAGGATAACATTTATTTTTAGAATAAATTTAGCTAAAATGGACCATATGCAAAGTGCTGGCACTCCTGTGGCATACAGTATTCACTCAACAAATGGTTGCACAGCAGATCAGTTAACATAAATGTCCAGGATCTGATCTGTTTCAAATTAATGATATTTCTGGAGTTTATATATCTTAATGTGAAAAGGCTACGATGACCAGAAAGCAAAAGTCCAAGGGATGTGTTTCATAATGTGAGAGACATAATTTGGTAGAAAAATGAATGAGTTAGGAAGATATATATGAATTAGAAAATGTCTCATTTTTATAAATGTGCCATGCAGGGCAATTAAAGCACCTACTCAATTTCAATAATCATTTTGCTAAGCCAGGAACAGCTGAGTTTACTTACCATGGAAAAAATAAGCCAGTATAGAAAACCCCAAAACATATATTGACATAGATTTGTCTAACCATGATTCCTGGATCAACAAACAATTATTGAACACTTACTTTGTACTTCTCGTCCCTGGGGATTCAGTGGAGGATCAGATGAAGTCTCTCTCCTCATGGACCTCACTCCTGGGAGAGATCGAAAACCAACAAGGAAAGAAATGTGAGCTGTTGATGTGTTCATGGGTGTTCGTTACATTATTTTGCTACACAACCATCATATGTTATTTCAGATAGTGTTAACTGCTATGGAGAAAAATAAATCCAGGTTAAGCCTATAGATGGTGGAGGGGTTGCAGAAGGAGGCGATTTGGACAAACTATTCAGAGAAGGCAGGATCACATCTTACTCAGTCTTTCTCCCCCATGGTGCTGAGCACAAAGTCTGAGGCACTGTAGGCTCTCCAATTAGTTTTGCTAAGTCAATGTTATCAATATCATGAAAATACCCGTTATGACTGACATGCTTTGGTATGCTTTAATAATTTTTTGAGATTTACCTTCAGGTAAATTTCTATTGCCCTGAAAGCCTTCAATTATCATTGAAACGAAAATGTTATATAGGCATGGAAACAAATTTAACTTCATTTGCTTCTATTGCAAATGATGCGTAAGCACACTTGGAAGAGCAATTCCATTCAGTTGATATCCTGGATTACAGTGAGTCACCAAATGTCACATTTAGCAATGTTGGTGTTCGATTCTAGGAAATTGGATCACAGGGAAACATACTTGACACCAATATTTCACTGAACATAATCTAATCACTGACGATTTAGAAGCACCTTAGGGTCTCATGGTGTCTCGCTGTGAATATCACTTGATTTTGTTCACGTGCCAGTGAACAGAGAGTCGTGATGGATTATGTGCAGGTAGCAGAGAGACGGCATTTACACCTGTGGACAGTAATGGGGAAACTATAGATAAACCACACACCTACCTCAAGGATGTGAAATGAGTTCCACACAAAATAAAAATGAAAAGAGAAAACAGAAAAAACTCTGTTACATTGGAGACCATAGCATCAAATTATCCCAGAGGTTACGTACATTGTTGGCTTTGTAAGCAGGACTGTGGCTATCATGGGTCCCCCTCACACTTCCCAGGCTATGGGCAGGGCTAAGCTGGCAGCATAACGAGGAGGCATGCCCGCTGTCCGCTTGCACGAGTTCTCCTGTCCTGATCACAGTGTGACGAGCTGTGCTTGGTCTGATGCATCCATCCTTGAATTGCCTTCTGCCCCCTTGACTTGATCACCATTGCAATCCTTTTTGGTTTATTTTATTTCTCACTCACTCAGGCTAGACACACCCCTCACGCATATGCACCACTCCAACATTGTTTCAGGAAAGAAAATGTAAAACCCTTTGCTCTTTGCAGTAACACGTATGAGTCTATTTTCTTCTTTTCTGTGATATTTGCATTTTAATCTTCACCTTTAATTTTGCCTGTAAATTTGTCACATTTCTTGTTAAGGGTTTTCAGAAACAGATAGGGAAAGGTGGTCTTTCTTCCTCATCCTGGGAGGGGGTTAATAAATAACATTTATCGTCCTCATCATCTCCACTCTGTATTTTCAACGCTCTCTCATAGGCACCATCCTCTCCAATACCCCAAAATGGCATTTATAAGCTGTCACCCACTTCACCTACTTTTACAGTTTGCTACTGCTCTTGTAAAAAATATTTTAAGACCCGTTCTAGTGCTAACATCCCACGCTTCACTCATTCTATGGAACAGGTTCCTGTAATCTTATTCTCTCTCATCCACAGCCATAATGATTTATTTCCATACATTAACTGTCCAGTTTCAGTTTCATCTGCCGAGAGTTTTGCCAGAAAGTGTGGCATACTCCCTATCTTCGGATGAGGTACCTTTTCAAAGAGCCAGATGCTTGAGAGCATGCCTCCCCTGGAGTAACTGGATGTGTGTAAGTTCCCCTGCTCTGGGCAGGGCCACACACCCTGTGGAAACTAAATGACTTAGGCATATGCACCTTCGTGCCTCGTTAACTGGCATGTTTTGTCCACAATTGACGCTCTGGGCATCAGCTTTGAAATACTTGTGATGTTTAGGTTTGACAATGGACAGCAGGTGGCACTCTCGTTTTAGGATTTCAGCTCCTAAGTAAGGTTGTAACAAGGGAAAATTTCAGGTGCATTTAAAAATTTATTTATATATTTTTGTCTCTGCCAAGCCAGAAATGTACTCCATTTTCTTTAATCAGGTTCATTTGCTTCCTACTGTGTTACTTCACATGGGTAATAGTCAACCCAACTTCTCCCCCAGCTATGTTCTTTCCTGGGGCAGGGATGAGGTCTGAGATTCGCCAGAGTTTGGCAGATAGTTAGTTGAAAGTACAGGCCTGGCAGACAACAGAAACGCGGTGTTTACATGCAGAACTGGGTGTCACTCCAGATAGCTCCAAGTCACCTATTGCAGAAACCCTGTTGACCAGGGGCAAGTTTACCACAGTCCAGAGACTGTCCCTGACTGTCCCTGTTGGAGGTGAGGGAGCCCAGAAGAGGGTTCTGGAAAAGGGCTTGTCCAGAAAGCTGAGTGGGAGTCGGGGTGACAAGGGGAGGGGATTCCCGGGGGCACCCTACAGCCTCCCAGGGGGACTTTTGTTCATTTCCTCTGAGCATGCAATGAGTAGAGCCTTTGGTCAGCCTCCAAAGAGCTCTGAGGCCATTTGTTCATTCGTTCACTCATTCTTTCAGCAAATACAAGGCCTTCTATATTCCCAAAGTGGTGGTTGCTCAGGCTATCGGTCAGGGTCCAGTCAGGAGACAGAAACCACACTAGTTATTTTAAGAGAGAGAATTTAACATGAAGAATTATAGGGGCTGGCCCAGTGGCACAGTGGTTAAGTTTGCACGCTGGGGTTCACAGGTTGGATCCCAGGTGTGGACCTAGCACAGCTGGTCAAGCCATGCTGTGGCAGCATCCTACATAAAGTACAGGAAGATTGGCACAGATGTTAGCTCAGTGACAATCTTCCTCACACACACACACACACACACACACAAAACAATAATAATAAAAAAAGAATCGTAAACTGTGCGTAGGGTTGTTAACTAGATATCTAAATAGACAAAAGAGACAGCCAGATATCCTGGCATAGCGGTGGAGCAGCTGCCGCCCCTGTGGCTGGGGTATCAGACCTGGAAGTTCCGGGCTGACCGTGCTTGGTCTCAGCTCTGAGGAGGCTCCGCTCAGCTGGTGCTGGGCTCTGAGCCTATGCGATGAGGACGGTTCTTTGAGTGTTAGCAAAACTGCCAACGGGATTCCGCCGCTGCTGTGGAGAGGAAGAATTGTAGCTAGGGGAACACCCGGAGGAGTGGCGAGCTGACTCGATCAGGTCCGCCCTCCCTCCTTCCTCCTCCCTGGCTCCCTCTAGCGCCTCCCACTGGCAGAACCTGACGGGGGCTGGGGGCATAGCAGTGATGTGGCGTGCAGGCCCAGCGTTGGCCTCACAGGGCTGGGTGTAGACACAATAGCTGAGTCACCAGCCACTCACAGAACGTCATTTCCCCAGCCCCTTGGGCTTCAACCCAGGACAAAAACAACATGAGACTGAAGTATTGATCCTCTGTCCTGTGGCTCCTAGCTTGGGGAAGGGAATGTGGTCAGTGACTCATTTCCCTTTATTGCTCTGATCTGACATAAAATTTCACTAAAAGTGGCATAACTGATTTCCTCTCTTTAGCTTGAAGATTTGAACAGAATTACCCTATTTTATGTTTTCACCCTCCCACCACTACATCCTCATGTTTTCTTAGCATGGTTTTACTCTTCACACGAACCAGATCCAAGAGGAGGAAAAGTATGTCAAAAGGTCATTGTGAGTCTTTTGTTAAATGTAAATGGTCATATTGAGTTGAATTAATGCTCTTTTAAACAAGCCATAGCTACCACACTTTCAACATCTTTCATTTATGATGGTAACGTCTCTGCTGTCAGATCTAATACATTTTGCACATATTAGCATTCCCAATCTGTGTTAAGATGCTTACTTATGCAATTGTTTTTTATTTAAGAAAAGTAGAAGTGGAAGGGATTAGGGAGGTTTGGGTCCAAAGGAGAGAAAACGGAAGTGAATGGAGAATTATTTTGAAGACCACTTGGTCATTGCTTTGCTTTTAGGGAAGAAATTTATCTGGGACAATAAGCACCAATGGGCAAGCACCAGTCAGAACTGTACAGTGGCTGAAAGTTAGGAAGGGGGGCGGGGACTGGTGCAGGAAACATACCAAACTAGAAATACTGAAGATGGAGTTCGGGCTGGGTGGTATCTGTTGGCAATACATCTCCTTCTGTGTTTTTTCTCATGTTTCACAGGCCAGAAACTTGGAAATTGCATTTCTCCTTCTCCCTTGCCAGGAGTGTCCTGCACACATTTTAAATTTCATCAACAAGATGAATTCACTCGCTATTTGGCACGTGGAAGGGTGCCATTTCGTTTCTCCCTCTGGAAGTCATGGATGTGGTCCTGCCAGACGTGAGTTATTTATTCAGCAGCTTCAGCCCCGGTATCTCGTTCACCTCTGGCCTACAGAGGATCATCCACGAGACCTGCGACAATTGTCTGTAGGTTCCCGACTTGAAGCAACATCAGCTCTTAACTCTCTAACAGCAAGGTCTCCTGAGCAAACCATACTGATTCAGAGGCGGGGGAGGAGTACAGTCTAAAAGGCACAGACCATCATAAAGTCACTCCTCTGATGAGTTAGTCTTACTTCCCCACCTTTACCAGCCAGACAAGTTTCAAGAAGCTCAAGAGATTATATTCTCTACATTTCTTGGTGACCAAATGTAGGTTCGGACAAATCTTGATAGATTGAGAAACCTCTTGGTCCTGGTCCAGAATAAAAATATGCTTGCAGTATCTTTGATATCAAGGGGACAGCTGAGGTGACCACGAGGGGAAATGACTGCCTTTTTTTTTCGCTGGTATGAGCCAGGCAATCCAAATCAGAAGCAAGGAGAAGGTGCCCTCCTTCCTTCGGACGACATTAACCAAGAGTCACTTTTCATGCAGCAGATCTGGCTCAAGTCCTTTATGGAATGTGAAATTTAATATTCATCCCTGGAATGAAGATTCATCTCTTTAGAAGCTGTTCACTATCTCACTCAAGGTGTTAGTACTCACATGGGATGAACTGAGAAGTCCACATCAATTGTGTCTTCTCAGGGCTCTTGATCTGTAGGAAGAGAATTTAATCCCTGAAACTTTAAATTGTTTTGAACAGTACTTGTCACAAATATACTTTTTCTTTTTCCTTTATTTATCCCTCTTTATCCATTTTTAAAATTTGGAATCTATCTTAAATATGAATTTATAAATATAAAGTAATTTTATAAATTGAAGAGAGTTAAACAAATGCTTTATTATTGCAATTTCTTGAATAAGTTCTTTCCTTTTAAATACTGAAAAGTTAGGGCTGGGCCAGTGGTGCAGTAGTTAGAGTACGCACGTTCTGCTTCTGTGGCCCAGGGTTCGCATGTTCGGATCCTGGTCTGGACCTACATATTGCTTGGCACGCCATGCTGTGGTAGGTGTCCCACATATAAAGTAGAGGAAGATGGGTACAGATGTTAGCTCAGGGCCAGTCTTCCTCAGCAAAAAGAGGAGGATTGGCAGCAGATGTTAGGTCAGGGCTAATCTTCCTCAATAAATAAATAAATAAATACTGAAAAGTAAAAGGATTGGTTAGCATCATCATTCAGAACAACAGTCTGGATGGAGGCCACCAAGTTCATCTGCTCTTGGCATTTCTGAGCAAGGACCACACTGAACCATGCAGACCAAATCTGCAAGGCTATGGTCCATTCATTTGATGAATGGTAATATGTTTGGTATCAGAGCTCAGAGGCTTTGATTGATAATAGTATTTGCTTTATGCTATTTGCTTTTCTTACGTGTTGCCCCACAGGTGATCTTAGTGATTGGTCACGGCAGTGCTGTGAGGGAGGTAGAGCAAGTGGCCACCTGCCCGCATTTGACCTCATTGCAAAGAGACACTCTTTTCCCTACAGCCGTGAGAGCCGGGTGTCCCAGTTTGGCCAAGACCAGAACGAGTGCAGAGTCTGCCCTGCACTTCTGGTGTGGCCCTGATAATCCTTGGGACAATTAAAGAATAAAACAAAAGGAAAAACCTAAAACCGTTGAGAAAAGTAGGAAGCAAATACTTCCAGCTATTCTAAAAGTCTAAAGGGCGAAGAGAATAATTTTTTCCCATCATTTAAAAACTTGGGATTCTATTTGACTACAGACGCCAGCTGTCCTTCCAAGGCCCTGATCAAGGACCACAGCCACCAAGAACCCTGAGAGACCCTACTAGCCCCGCCTGTCTGCTCCTCTCCACAGCCCCATAGCACCAACGAGCAGGCTGTGAATGTTGGTGGACGGAGGCAGGGCGCTCCCGATTGTTCTCTGTTTCTCTGAGTGTCTTGTCTTATCTCCTTGACTAGACTGAAAGAGTCTTGGAACGGAAACTGTGTGTTGGAGAGCCACATACAACCTCTGTGGCTATCCTACCTGGCAGCCCAGCCCGCATGAGGCTGAGCTAGGACACCTGGTGGCCACTTCCGACCCCCTGCCAATCTTCGCTGGTATATCCAAGCACAACTGCACAGGGAGGGCCCCGAGGCAGGCCTCCTGCAAGGCAGTGTTCCACGTTTCCACACCCACCACCAGCCCCTCTTCTCCAGGGGCTGGCTCTTCAGCTTAAAGCACACATGAATAGAAGAGGATTGTGCACTCATGGAATTGTGAAGACAGTAGGAGAAACGGCCATAAGGAAGGCTGGGTACAGTGATGCAAATAATGTCCTCTCTCTCTCTTTCTCTCTCTCTCTCTCCAACTTGTCTTTGTTTATCTTGGTAAATTGGCTTCTTCTTTCCCTTCTAATCCAAACAGATTGCATCCGCTTGGCATGGGGCGCTGCTAAACCCAGGCTTACGTCCTGTCAATGTGGCAACCGCAAAGAAAGGAGACTCTCACTCCTGCTTCAGGATATATGATTCCCAGAAAAAGCCTCTCACTGGCCCAGTGCATGTGACACACTCACCACTGTGACCAGTCGTTGAGGACAGGGCTATGATTCTCCAGGCGGGTTATCAGGAACCATGATTGGTAGACCCACCAGAAACAAGAGCTGTGGAAAAGCTGCTCTCTCAAGGAAGGGACTGCTGTTGACCCACACACAAAATGTCTCCTCTGGTGATTTTTCTGAAGAGTCAACATGATTTGTGCAGCAGAATTCCTCCTACTAATAAAGGGAATGGTGAGAATGAATACTTGAACCCATATATATATACTTCTGCACAACTACCCACCAGCACAGTGGCCCGGGGTGAGCACGGAATTCAGTTCAGAAGTCATCCTCCTCAACAGAAACATGCGGGGAGGCAGCCTGCGTGGCCATCAGCCCTCGGGATCATGCCTGGCTTAAGACAGCATTCTCTGTCACTCAGTTTCAGGAACATCTGACACACCTTTTCATGCTGAGAGCTAATTGCCTCATTTTCAGCCTGGAACTGTCCCTCTCGTGATAGTTTTCCAATCGCAGTGATATATTTGTCTAGCCAGAGAGCACCGCCAGCGCCAGAGCTGTTCTGAAGAGCAGTCGGGTGGGGAGCAGGGGTTATTCATCAGCACAGTAAACAAAAGGAAATTCTCTTTGAATCGACAGTTACAAAGCAATAGCATACTTTCCTTGATAACATATACATGATAGCAAAAGTGGTTGGTTATCCATTTTTAATCTTCATTAAATGAATACGCTCGAGCATGGAAGTTATACAGGAGCTACTTCAAATAATGCAATGAGTATATTACAAAAGTGATTAAGTGGGAACCCAAGTGAAGTTGAGCAATACTCTATACCAGCGCTTCTTCATAACCACATAAAAACCGAAACAATCCACAGGAAAGATACGGAAGATGGATAAATAAAAACAAAGACAATAGGTATGTAAAAATAAATAAGGTCCGTTGTAGAGCATTGAGCTAGATTCTACATTTCTACGCCCCTTAAAATGTTATTTTTATTACCCAGGAGTGAGGAAGCAATAGGTGCTCACTTCAACTTGTACTTTGATTTATTAATTTATTACCAATGGTTACTGATCCCTTGCTATGTATAAAACATTCTGGCAAGAAGTATAGAGAATACAAAATAAACAAACAAACAATGATCCTTGTCCTCCAAGAAACTAGAGTCTAGTTGAGGAGTTGAGTTATATCCAGGGCACACATTACTATAAATTAAGCGTTGTGGGTTATATGTCCCATGAGTAAAATACATGGTATTTTCCTCCAGAATTTAGAAGAAAAAAGAAGTTAAGGCAAGACTTTTTGGAGGTGCCATTTGACCTTGGCCTTGAAATGTGGATGGGGATTCCGTCAATGGAGATGCTAAGGTGTGGCAGGGAAGGGATGTCCAAAGGAAAATCATGGTGGGTATGGCAAATAGTTGAGTATGAAATAAGCAGAAATTCAAGTCAGAAGTTAAGGAAGATGCAGCTGGGCAGGGAGACGGTAATAAAATTGTGGGAGCCTTAAACGCTAGGATGAAAGCTTTTCAAACTTACTAGAGGTGGAAAGAAGCCATTGGAATTTCTTGAGAAGGGGAGTGCTGTAGTCAAAGTGGTGATTTAAGAAAATTATTCTTATCCTTGGTCCTGCAGAAGGACATTGACAGTGGAAGGGAAGCAATGGAAAGTGGTTATAAGCTAATTAGAGTTTTGGGGTTGTATAAGTCTGCTAGGGCTGCCATAAAAAAGTATTACAGACTGGGAGGGTTTAAATGATACGCATTTATTTTTGCACTTGTGGAAGCTGGAAATCTGAGACCAAGGTGTCAGCACGGTTGGTTTCCTCTGAGGCCTCCCTCCTTGGCTTGTAGATGGTTGTCTTCTCGGTCCATCTTTATATGGTCTTTCCTGTGCGTGTGTGTATCTTTAGCTCCTCTTCTTATAAGGACACCAGTCTATAGGATCAGAGCCCACCCTAACGACCTCATTTTACTTAATTGTCCCCTAAAGGCCCCATCTCGAATACAGTCACGTTCTATGGTACTAGAAGTTAGGACTTCAACGTGTGAATTTGGAGGGTCACAATTTAGTCCTAAGAAGAGTAATGAGGGCTTGAATTAGGATGATTTCCTTGGGCATGGAGAAGAAGAAACAAATCTAGAGCCATGATGAAAGTGGAACTAACGGTGAGTGGTGAGATGCTGGATGTGGGCAGAAGGGAGAGGGATGCTTGGTGAGCCTGAATGTAGAATTGCTTTTTCTCAAGGGTAAGGGATGAAAGGAAAGGAAGGAAAAGAATAAGAATAGGACCACAGATAAAAGCTTTGTTTTTTGTACATGGAAGAATTCAACACATTTGGAGGCAAAGGGGAAGGAGGCAGGAGACAAAGAAACCAGAGATGACCTAGGGAAGAATAAAGGAGGCATGAACACAGGCCAGTGAATTTGCTGTGGATATGGGAGGGGTCGTCTTTTCCTTTTATTTAAGACAAGAGAAAATGGAGAAAGTATAGATGATTGCAAAGATACATTAAGATGTAGATGAGGGAAAGCAAGGGAACTCACACCTGGTGGTCTCAATTTTCTCAGTAAAGCTTGAGGCAAGACGTAGTGGAAACATCTGGATTAGTTAATAAACTCAAGTTTTATGTTTGGGAGTCAGAAAAGCTGTTCGAGTCCCAGCCCTGCTATGAGACCCTGAGCACTGCCTGACCTGCTGGCGACTCTCTAGGACAGACATGCTACCTCTCCTGAGCACAACTGAGATACATATGTGCAAAAGCATTTTACGGACTGAAAAGTCCTCTAAAATCATTGCCTGTTGTCATTATTTTATTTATTTATTATGTGAGTGTGAAGATTATCCATGGATAAAGCAAACCCTTCTTGACCATCCTGGAACCAAACGGATCTCAATCTGCAGATGTCCTGGGCCCCTCCTTGGGCCAGATTGGGCTGAAATAACCTGTTCTCCAATATGCTGGGCAGACCCTCCTTTTTAAGAGCATCCCAGCTTTGATCACTGGACCTTGAACCTGGTACTTTCATAACACAATGTACTGAAGCGTCTTACTGTGGTATCCAAAGTAATTTAATGCCCACACAGTGAGAGTTAACATGAAGCTAGCTGAGAGCTCTTCATAAATTACTTCAGTTTCTTGCATTTTTATATCAGGGTGTCATATTCCCTTCTAATCTAATATATCACTTCAGGACACAATGTCACTCTAAAATTTTTGAAATATTATAGAAGAGATTCTTCACTTCTTTGGTACATATCGATGACTCTTATTATTCAAAAATTGCCACTATTACTCTTGGGTTGATGAACAGGTTGTTTTCCAAAAGTTTGCTTAAAGTCAACGGTGTTTCCAAAGATGAAAATTTTCTATTATAAAAATGATATATATGTTGGTTAGGTTTCCAGGTCAACCTACAAAAATCTATATAACTCTGAAAGAGAACAGGACACCACAGCCTTACACCACCCTGTCCAAAGCAAGTAAAAGTGTTTCTCCTACTAGCTTTCTTAGAAGAAGAGAGATGATGCTTTCTCAGAAACACACATCTCATTGCCCCAGATGCTTTCTCTGGGATGGGATATGTTCATTGAATTCAGCCAATCACGGGGTGGGAGTAGTGTAAGCCCTCCCTGACACTCCTGCACTGAAAGAGGAAAAGGCCAACATCTGAATCAAAAAGAAAGAGGAAAGGAGGATGGATGCTGGACAGCCAAATACAGCGCCCCTATTCAGCACACAAGTGCTATAGAAAGAAGCAAGAGACAGCACTGCCTTTTCTCTGATTCCTAGTACAAGGTCAGGTCGTGAACCTCCAGCTTCACCTATCCTCCCTGGATCCCTCTTTTCAGCCCACCCAGGCTTTCACTGAGATAGAAGTAGTCCATATTGAAACTCATGTTTTGAAGACTATGCAGAATAAACTGTCCAACCACCCCGCCCTCGACTAGTTCTTCCTGCCATCCATTCCTCTCTTCCACGCTCCTCCACCTTGGTGTTGTTGATCTCAGTTGACTAGTAAGAAGAAGCTAGATAACTAAGACACACTAGGGTTAAGTCATTAACTAAGATATTTGTGTTTTTAAAGTAGATAATTATTTCTACTCCCAACACCCCAATAAATCACAGACTGATGAAATTTCAAGCTGCATAAACATAAAGAAATAATAAAAAGAAGACAAAATGGAAGTAGAGATGACAGGCAAACTAGATGTGCCTGGGTCTGGCTGTGTCTGGGTGTCTTTCTCTGGATGCACTTTACTTACTATACTTTCTACTTATGCGACCTTCTCTTCCCCCAACTCTGAGTCCACAGACGCCCTAAAAGCTCTAAGAAGATGCCTAAAAACATGCATGACAGTGGAAGCAGGGGGAAGGAACAGGGTAGGGGACAGTCAAATTTTGATGTAAGCTATGAACTCCTTCCACATTCATTCGTCAAGTAAAGGCCATTGCATGGAGTTGTAGATGAATTACTAGGTGGGCATGCAGACACACTGTGTTCCATTAGCTTTACGTCATCATCCATTATAAGAAGCACCATTATTTTATATAACATAAGGAAGAACAAAATAGTGATAATTATAAGAGCCATCAATGTTAAAAATGAAAAAAAATGTGCATTTTAGAACTGATGGACTACAGTATGCACATTCTTTCCAAAATTAGGTTATCTTCTAACTAATTTAACTGCAGTTTGAAATAAAGAGGTTGGAATGATTGTATGCCAAGAAGGTGTCAAAGGAATTCCCATTGCGATTCAGGAATAGCCTTGCAGATGAAGATTCAAGGAGTTAGTTTTCCTTTTTTATCAAAAATCAGAGCAGGTTTTCCCATTCCTGGGCCTTTTAGACTCTTCATTCAAAAATCCATTAATGGCAAATGAGCACATGCTGCATACAAGTCACTGCGCTAGGCTCTGCAGAGAACAGAGAAATATAAAATATGGTAACAACTCCTAAGATATTTATAACTTAGCTGAGAAGACAAATCACATAGAATAAAAATAAAAACTTAATAAACAGAAGAAGCTATCTCATTTTGATCCAAATGATTCTGGAAGGATCACTATGGTCTGGCACCATAGGGAAGACTTTGGACTTGAACTGGATCTTGAGGAATGCGTAAGATCTGGACAGTGGTGGTGGGTGTTCCACGTTCCAGCACCAGGGGGAAGAGCAAAGGTCTGTGATGTGAAAATTCATCAGAGACCTCCCTGGTGCCTGTCAGTTGCTTATCCACTCCTATGCGACCTCCATTAGGGAATGCAGGTGGAGAATCAAAGGGACAGTGAGTAGACTGGTTTAGTTTCTTCTGCCTTCACCAAATTGCTGCTCTCTGTGATCTTTTGGCCAGTGGATCTAAATGAAGTTCCTTCACTTCAATTCTTAACCATGCATCCTAGTTGATTGAATTCTCTTTCTGCCCTAACTGTTGATATCATGGGATCTATTGGTAGAGTTGCTAAATGGTGAGATTGGAAGGTACCAGATGGTGTTTTGAGAGCACTTAGTCAAGGAGCCAGGACTATTAAAACCCTACCCTTGATCACTACTTCCTCCTAAGTCTCTGAGGATCAGTGGCAATGATTAATTAGCAAATAGAATGCTAAGCTATGTTTGTGTTGCCTATGGCTTTGATCCAAATCCCAATGCAGAACACCAATAGGCTGGGCTGGATCCTGACAAAGACTCATTTGTCCAGCACTGAGGCCTGAGTAGTCGCTTTTCTCTCTGCTCAAACCTAAATTTCAGATTATAGTGCTCTACAAAGAAATGTAAAATATATACATTCCTGACAGATAAGAACTATAACAGAGAGTTCTCATTTCCTGGTCTATCTCCAAGCTCAACTCCCCTGGAAATGTGGCTTTAGTCATTGGGCCAGCAGGTTTCCTCCTGGACCGTGGAGTTAAGGGGACAGAGACAACTCCTCCACAGAGAGTCACAGGAGGGACTCTCATTTCTGACCCCAAATTAGAATACATGGACTGACAAAGGAATAAAATTTAAATCACATAAGATTCTCTTTCTAATGAATATCAATTATTGAATAGAATAAATGATGTGAAACCTAGGCACTACAAAGAGAAGGGAAAGAGGTCAAATAGTCTGTGAATTTCTATATATGGAAACAATCAGAAGGTTTCAGATTAAAATAAAAGAAAAAAATCTTTTCTTCAAAAGAAAATTGAAGAGGGGGACAGCAGAGACCTCCCAAAATGTCAGAATTCCTACAACAGTTGTGTACTTAGCTTTGTCCTTTGGGCCATGCAAATACAGCCAAGTGGGTGAGCTCCTAGCTTGAAATGCCCACTCTCTACCCGTGGTACCCTCCCCTTCTATTATAACCCTCATCTACCAGGATCATGACTCACCATCTCCGGCTTTGTCTTAAATGTTAAATGGTATAAGGTCCTGGAGAGTTCTTGACTTACTCTTTGTTTTAAATCTATCAACCAATTCTAGACAGCAAAGCTACAAGTCATGTCATTCTATGGTAACAACAAATTACAGGTCATTAGTCTTAAAAAAAAAAAAAGGATCCTAGCCAAAGTTTTACCTTTCTGCTACACACACACACACAAACGCAGCCAGAGAGACTCGCATTTTTCTGCACAAGCTTCTGTATAACCCCAAGCTCCACCTACTAGAAAATGAGCTGGGAAAGTGATTCCTGATCAGCACCTGTCCTCCTTGAGGGTTGAGTGAAGAAGCTGAGGTAGAGGCTAGAGGCCTCAGTGGCTTTCTACCTTTCCAAAGCCAAAGCCAATCTCGAGAGGTGCTGTTCCACAAGAGAAGTCCAGGCTCACCCCTGCTCTGAGTCTCCCTACACACAGCCACTTCCCACCACTGCTCATTCCCTGCTTTGCCAGCCCCTGCAGCCCGAAGGTTCTTGCCTTGGTTGGCTGCTCCTCGCCATACCCATGGCCTGCATGGTCAGGTCAGAAGATCGTGAAAAAACTATATATAATTGGTCTTACAACATATACACACATGCATACGTACACAAACAGACACATGTCTACTGCCCCCCGCACAAATGCATGCACACACATGCACATATGCATACATGATTTTAAAAAATTATTAGAATGCTTCCGTTCAGAATCAAATTCCTGGCTTTCTTTCCAGGCATTTCTTGTTTGAGTTTACGTCAATGCTGCTACAGTCAAATGCTGTAAATAACAGCCTCCACCTAAATGATGCCTGCTAGAAAGTTCCTTCTTTATGAGTTCAGAATGCAGGGTTGAAGTGGGGAACGAGGAAAGATAGATTCGAGCTCTTCAAACATCACTCTATTGATTTATATATGAAAAAATATGGAATCTGTCAAGGCAAACAGCACTGTGTTAAATGTAAAATGTAATACCAGCTGTGGTGGCCACTGCTGCCAATACATATATTTCAGGAAGTCAATTTACTTTTAAATGGAATTCTAACATTGGTGACGGGAGTTACACATCCCTTATTTATATAAAAACTGTCTTCAGTAGAGAGGAACAATGCACATTGTTCTCACAGTCTGCAGAGACAGGAAACTAGGCAGACTTCAGAAGCCTTGTTTGTTTTCTCGATTATTTATTTATGTCTAGTTGCAATGGGCAAAGATGGAGTAGGGGTGGGGGAGGGGAGGGGGAAGCTGGAAAGGTCCACATTCTAGGCCTGCCAGCTTTCCAGTTCCCGGTGGTCCATGATTGGTGATTTTGAGTGAAGTGTCTTTCTTCAGCACAGGGCAGGTGGCTCCCACTTCAGGACTTAAGGAGCTGACTTCCTCAGGAGAGATGCGAGAAGGTGATGACTGCAGACTATAAGGAATGCAGGTCCCTTCTCTAAATCAGCTCTGAATTAGAGCTGTGTGATCATGGGCCCGTTGCTTAAACTCTCTGGGCTCAGTTTTGGAATTTCGTGAAAATTAAATGAGAGGACATATCTACAAGTGGCTTAGAGCTTAGCTAGTCAGGAAAAAAAGTGCACTACTTCCCTTCTCTTTTCTCTTTCCCCTGGTTGAAGTAAAGACTGATGTCTTGCTCAAAGTCCAAGAGTCCGGTGGATGAGCCCACTCATCTTTCTGATTCACACTCATGGCCAAGGGAGACTTTCCCTTCCTCATAGGCAAGAACCTAAGAGAAGCTGAGGCTGGTTAGTGCTAATGACTTGGGTAATTGGTTAAATGTGCACGGTCAATTAGCTGAGGCACTGGTTTGTTTTGGCTCAGGGGTACTTGTTGTGAGAGCTCAAATATAAGTGTACGAATAGTAAGCCAGAAAAATCCCTATGGCCAAGCTGAAGATTGCCTAAGTAAATAGCAATTCTGATGACTGCACATTTTCAGCACAGAGAAAGGATCCTCTCCTCAGGCACAGACAGCAAGTCCTGTCTCTCCCTGCCTTGTGGAGCAGGGGGTTGCCCTGGGAGGAGGGTCACAGAGTCACCTCTTCGGTAGATTCCTGCCATCATGGAGCCACACAGGAACTTAAGGTCATCTGTCCAGCTCCCATCTGATGCCTGGCCTCCAGCGCCCTGTGGACATCTCCAGTGACGGTCATCAGTGAGGGTCCCCGAACTGTGCTTGCGTCATGCACAGGCCTGTCCTCAGGTCTTGGGGCCTGAGGACTCACTGGAGGAAACTGTTTTCTCTGATCACCCACTTTGGCTCCCTGACTGCTTTGGAAATGACACGAAAAAAAGAGTTTCATTAACATTGTAGTGTACAAGGTAATCCACGTGCGTTAACAAGAATCTACACAGTTCATTTTGGTTCTAATTAGAATCTGAAAATAAATTCTCCACTATGAAGTCCATATCATTTAATCATCGAATTACATATCCATCTACATTAGTTCCCACATTGTGGTGCCTTTAATATAAATATCAATATAGAACAGATTACATGCTTTCAGTTTGATCTCACGAACACCAACATGAACTTTTGGGGAGATGATGAAGCAGCCACTGAAGGCCCGCAGCTGTCTCCCAGCCCCTGCGACGTCACCCGTGTGGGCTTTGGGGAGATGAAGACACGAGAGCAGGAGGAAAATGGACCCTGACTCTCTTCATCTCAAAAGAGCTTTTGACACGTTTATGACCACAGTTTTCCTCTCTCTCTATTAAGGCAAAAAAGGCAAAACGCATCCCCAATAATTCCTTTCAGACAATACACATCTATCAGATTACAGGAAACATGGGTTTTTTTTTTTTTTTGGTGCTTCCTTTTAGACTGCAGGTGCCTTGGTATATATTGTATTATAAGCCGATTAATTTTCTCCACTCTTGGCTCTAAAACACATTTAATTCAACGTGTTGTTTTGGATATCAAAGCGCAGCCTTTCTGGATGGGCAAGCACTTTGAGTTTCCAAAACAGACTTCTTGCAGGCTTAGTTTCCCTCCTTAATCACAGTGAGACAAGGCATGGACTTGGGGCCACGCCCGCTCCAGCTCTGTTTCTCTCTGCCCCCGCCAAATCTAGAGCTGGTAGCTGAAAATACAAGACGGAGACTCAAAATCCAGTCTGATAAAGACCCAAAACATGCCGGTGCTGCAATGATTTTGTGCATCCTTTATTACACCCACGCTCCCCCAGGCAGCAGAGCCTCCCAGCAGATTCCTCCCTCCTTGAGTAGAAGCACTTGGCCCATATCTCTCAGCTCTGCATCTACCGATTGAGTGAAGCAGGGTGAGCAACTTAACCTTTCTCAGCCTCAAACTTCTCATCTCTAAAATGGTATTATAATTGTATCCATATTATAGAGTTGCTGTGGGAACTAAGTGAGGAATCCACAGAACAAGCCTAACATCGTGCCAGGCACACAGCAAGCATTCTTAGATCATCCGTCATTCTCTCTCTGCAGGTTCCTCCTCCAGCGGGTCATAATGATGCTCGTATCTCCATCTCTTACATTCCCTTGCCTCCCACTCCAGTCTCTTCCTGACCTCCAGCAGCCAACACGGCCACTCTAATTCCTTCAGTCTCCACCCATATTTCCTGCAGAGGCATGTGGCCATTACTAGAAATCCACCCCCCTCCACCCTTCTCACACATGCAGGGTCTGGCTTGCTTTTAAGACACCCCTAATTCAGCCAGTTTAGAGCCCTTGACTGCTGCTTCTTCATTCCCAGCCGATATTTCAGGCTCACCCAGATGATGTCCAGCTGCTCAGGAAGTCTCTCCAGATTCTGCTTCCGGGCCTCCACTTGAACCTTCTTGCTCTTCTTAGTTGGGGTCCCCGTGCCTCACATACCCTGGTGTGTGTCTGGGCATTCTCTCTCTCTGCCCAGCCCGTCCTGTGAGGCTTCTGTTCTGGGTTCACCTCTGGTTGCTGCTTGTAGCACATCCTTTGACCTTGGAAGGAGTCACTCGTGTTCCCTCAGCAAACCCAGACCTCCAAATCCCAGGCCAGCCCACCACCCCAGGACCCTGCTTGTCCAGTGAGCGAGGGGCGGGGCTAGACAACCAGAGTGCATATTCATCATTCTCACTTTGCAGATGAGGCAGTTTCTGCCCAGAGAGGCTGTGAGGTCTTCCCAAGTTCCCACAGATGGTGGCAGAGCTGGGCATCTCACTCTGGATACAAGGTGAAGATGAAAGAGCGTAAATTTCATTCACATCTCCCAAAATTACTACTTGCTGTGCTGTGCTAGTCACTGTACTAAGTGTTGGTGATGTGGAAATAAGGCAGAGAAGGGCCTTAGCTACAATCCACTGGAAGAAGGAAGAGAAGCACAGGATGCTGCAGAGCGAAGAGGCTTGATACAGCCGGGGATGCTGCAAAGGAGAATTAGAAGAAGGGGACGAGGTTCACATAGACTCTTTAAAAAAATGTAAATATAGCAGCATTATTGAGATACAATTCACATACCATAAAATCCACAGTTTCAAAGTGACAAACTCAGTGTTTTACGTACATACACAAAGTCGTATAACTATCCCCACTATCCAGTCCCAGAACAATTTCATCACCCCAAAAAGAAACGCTTACCCATCAGCTGTCACTTTCCACTCTGCAGGCTCCTCAACCACTAATCTGCATCTTGTGTCCATGTCTTTGCCTAGTCTGCACATTTCACGTAAGTGGAATCATACAATATGTGGCCTTTTGTTTCTGGCTTCTTTCACTCAGCATAATACTTTCAAGATTCACCATGTTGTAGCATGTGTCAGTACTTCATTCCTTTTACCCATTTTGTTTCTCCATTAACTCAACTGATGGACTTTCTGACTGTTTACACATTTTGACTGTTAGGAATAATGCTGCTATGAACATTGGTGTTTTTGTGTGGAGTTTTCAAACTACCTGGGAGTGAAATTGCTGAGTCATATGGTAACTCTGTGTTTAACTTTTTAATGAACTACCAAATTGTTTTTCATGGCTGCCGCATCATTTCACATTCTCAGCAGCAATGTATGTGTTCCAATATTTCCACATCCTTGTCAACACTTGTTATTGTCTATCTTTTTGATTATAGCCATCCTAGTAAGTGTGAAATGGTATCTCACTGTGGTTTTGATTTGCATTTCCCTGATGACTTATGATGTTTAGCATATTTTCATGTGCTTATTTGCCATTTTATATTTTCCTCAAAATGTCTATTCAAATCCTTTGCCCATTTTGAATTGGGTCGTCTTTTTATGTTTGTGAGGTTTTTTATGTACACAAGTCCTTTATGAGATATAAAATTTGTAAGTGTTTTATTCTATGAACTATCTTTTCACATTCTTGATGGTATCATTGATGCTGAAAGTTTTTAATTTTGGTGATGTCCAAATTATCTGTATTTTCTTTTGTTGCTTACGCTTTTGGTGTCACGTCTGAGAAGTCATTGCCTAATGCAAGGTTACAGTGACTTATGCCCAGGTTTTCTTCTGAGTTTTACAGTTTTAGCTATTAGAGTCTGTGATCAGTTCTAAGTTAAATTTTGTATACGGTGTGAATTAATGGTTCAACTTCATTCTTTTTGCATTTTTCTGAACCTTCTCAAAAATCAGTGGACCCTGGATATGAGGGCTTATTTTTGGACCTTCAATTCTATTCCATTTATCTGTATGTCTCTCCTTGTGCCGATACCACATGTCTTGATTACTGCAACTTTGTAGTAAATTTGAAATTGGGAAGTATGCGTCCTCCAATTTTGTTCTTTTTCAAGATTGTTTTGGTAATTCTGGGTCCCTTGCATTTCCATATGAATTTTAGGATCAGCTTGTCAATTTCTGCAGAAAGACAATTGGAATTTTGATTGTGATTGCTTGAATCTCTAGGTCACTTTGGGGAGTACTGCCACCTCCCCAATGGTAAGTCTTCCAATTCATAAACATAGGATGTCTTTCTATTTATTTAGGTCTTCCAAAATTTCTTTAAGTGATGTCTTGTAGTTTTCAGTGTATGTATAAATCTTACATGTCTTTACTTAAACGTATCCTTTTTGATGGTATGAAAATGATTGTTTTCTTAATTTCACTTTTGAATTGCTCATTGCTAATGTCTAGAAATCCAGTTGATTTTTGTCTATTTGTCTTATATCCTGCAATCTTGCTGAATGTATTCATTAATTTTAATAGATTTTTTTCTGGATTCTTTAGGATTTTCTATACACAAGATCATTGTACCTGTGAATAGAGTTAGTTTTTTCCTTTCCAATGTTGATGCTTATTTGTTTTACTCACCTGGCTAGAAGATCAAGTACAATATTGAGTAGAAGAGATGAGAGTGGACATCCACATCTTGTTCCTAATCTTAGAGGGAAAGCATTCAGCATAATCAATATGATTATGACTTCATAATTATGTTAGCTATGGGTTTTATTAGGTTGAGGAAGTTCTCTCATATTGTTAATTACTTGATGTTTTTAACATGAAGGGTATTAGATTTTCTAAAATGCTTCTTATGCATCTGTTGGGATGATCATGTATTTTATTGTCCTTTATTCCATTAACATGATGCATTACACTGATTGGTTTTTCCACTTGGCCTTGGTGCATAATCCTTTTTACATGTTGCTAGATTAGATTTGTTGGTATTTTGTTGGGGATTTTTTCATCTATATTCATAAGGTATATTGATTTATAATTTTCTTTTCTTGTGATGTCTGTGTCCGGTTTAAGTAATACTGGCCTCAAGGAATGAATTGGAAAAAGTGCCCCTCTCTTGTATTTTTTGGAAGAGCTTATGAAAGATTGGTGTTTTTTTTTCTTTGAATGCTTGGGGGAATTCAACAGTGAAGCCATTTGGTATGGTATTTTCTTTATGGGAAAATGATAGTCTTCGAAAGCAGCACCTTAGCAGCCACTGGAGACTATCATAGTTGTGAGGCTGTTGGTTTTCAAGATTACTGTGAAGCTGGTGAGAGGGGGAGGAGATTAGGGCAAGTAAAAATGTTACAAATCTTGCTTTTCTTACAGAAATTCAGCTTTCTTGAATAAAGTCTCCTCAGACCGTTGCAAACCTTTAGTTAATTTCCAGAATTCTGGTAAAGTTGAGTCTGATAGTTCCAGCTAGTGTTCTCATTGCTTTTGCGGGGGAGTGGGTTTAAAGAAGTCCTTACTCTGCTGTCTTAGAAAATTGAATCTTGCAGTGTAAGTAAAAGTCAAGCATGTAGAGAAGGCAGTGAAGAGCATTCCAGGAAGTGGGGATAGCAGCAGACAGACCAGAGCGCAAGAGAGTATGGTCCATGGACGGAGGCTCGGTGGGGTTGGAAACAGCAGTTTCCCTTGGGAAAGCCTTGGGAAGATAAGAACAATGACTTAAGGCAGTGACCAAAGCACAAGTGGCCCTATATCCAGATTATTTACCTCTGGCTTTTACAATTCAGGATTTTAGATCACAGTAGAGAAAAGCTGTGGTTCCAGGATAATTATTTCATTTGTTAGCTGTATACCTCCAGTTGCCTGACTGCTCCCCAGTTCTTGGGCTCCCTGCATCACAGCCTGCCACCTGCCCTCTCTTTCCTCCTCCTCAGGAACAAGGGAGTGCTATGTAGACCTGGGCCCCACAGCCTTGTTTGCTCCTCAGCCCTTGCCTTAGAAAGTCATTTCTGCCTGAAACCAGAGTGCACTTTCTCTCAATGAACATAAAGACATTCTATTAGGTACCTTAATGGAAGCAATAAGATTACAAACAGGAAGATAGGGAGTCATCAGGCAGTGTTTGAGAACTGGAAGAAGCTGACTTCTACATTACACCTTTTCCACTCCTTTTATTTTCTCCCACCTAGTCTTGAAAACCTTATTAATTGGATAGCGTGACCACATCACTCTTTGCCCTTTACCCTCCAGATCCAAAACCAGTCCAGATTTACAGATTATGACCAGCTGCATTTTACCTGAGAAGTGTCAGCCGTGAAGAGAACACTGTGTAGGGATCAAATCTGGCTCAAATCCGTCTGACACCGCTGTGAGCAAGTTACTACTAACCTTCCTGTCGGGTATTTTAGCTCTATGTCCTATCAGATGGCAATGATGATCCTGGCCCCCTTCTGACCTAATACAGCCTTTAGAAAAGTGATTTGAGATCCGAAAACTTTAAGCTCTTTGACAAAATGTTCCCGCTTAAAGACAAGCCTGTCTCTTCATTCTTACAAGAACAATTTCTGGCTTAAAAAAGATTTATAAATATCGTGAGTTCCAGCTCTAGACTCTGTGGCTCTGTTCTGGCCATCCAGAGGGGAAGGAATGCTTATTATCATCTTGACTCCAGTTCAGAGGAAGAGGGCGAGCCAGCGGCAGCAAGGGTAGCAAAGGCCAGAGGTGGGGCAGTGACCGCCGCACTGCTGCCCCGGCGGGGATCCACCGCTTACGCCAAACGGAGCAGGCTTGCATTCTAGCACGAGATCCAGCCCTTAGAACCACACGGGAGAAGTGCATTCTACTTTTATTGTTTTCATTTTTTAAAAGCAGTACTTAAAGACAAAATTCTTACTTAAATTTTGCTTAACTAACATCAAAGTAAGCTTTCTAGGAGAAACGCTTATTAGCTCTGCTACCGTGAGCTGTCGGCACTGCTGTGTGGAGTGCCCCGAGTAGGCCTGCGTGGTCTGTGGTGCACAGGTGGTCACATAGAGGAGAGCTTTGAGGAGCCTATGCCCCAAGCCATGGGAGATGAGTCAGGATGCTGCTGGATTTCCTAGGCTGCGAGCACAGGATGGGGAGGAAGGAGCAAACTCCAAAATATTTAGGAGGTTTACTTGACTGACTTCGTGATTTCTGGGGTTGGGACAAAGTGGGAGAAGGTCGAACTAAGGATGGCCCCTGGGTTCTGGTTTGAGTAACTGGATGTTGGTCCCACTCACTGAGACAGTGAACAAGCCTGAGGAGGAAGCTCACCTTGGTTTAAGACACGTTGAAGCTCCTGTTTCTGGGATATTTGAGTAACTGGTTTCCACAAGCAGATGTATATACAAAGGGTCAAACAGTGTTTTATTGCTTGGCATTTTTTTAGAATAATCATCATAACAGCTAATTCTTGTGGAGTTATTTCTATGGGTCAATAACCATTCTAAGTGCTTCACACATATTAAACTCAAGTGGTCCTCGCAACAAGATACAGAATCTACTGTAGGTTGAGAGACTGGGGGAAGACAGCCAGGAGAGAGGAAGAAGTTGAAGATCTGAGTGCCAGTGGACCACGAGTGGGGCCAAGTCAACAAGGAGGGGGTGACAGAAGCATAGACGGAGGGCGGTGGCGGGGGGAACTCATCCACTGAGACTCAAGGAAGATGTCAGTGCGTTTATATATATGGGGACTGGCCTGATGGTTGACATGTCCTTGTCACAGGAGGGACAGCGAGGAGGGTGGGGTTGGGCAGAGGACTTACAGACAGTACTGAGGTGTGGGCCCGCCTCTGAGGGCAGAGAGGGGGCTGCTGAGCAGGAGACCAAGTGTTTGCAGTGCTCCCTCTGTAGCAGCCTGGGGTAGAGGAGCACGGAGACCACTAATTGTCTAGACCAGATTCCCCTTCCCACTTTCCTTACTAACAGAGCCCCATTCTGTTTGGAGAGGTGATGTGCCCAGTGAAGACACTTAATTTATCAGCCTCCCTTGTTTCCAGTGGTGGCTTGTGACTGGCCAATGAGATATAAGCAGAAATCCCCAAGTGATCCTTTCAGAAAAGGTGTGTGTTTTTTTTTAATTTATTCGTCTGTGGGCACACTCAACTAGCACGTACCCTTTGCCCTTTACCCTTCCCCTTTTCCTGCCTGGAATGCAGACACAGTTCTAGAAGTAGCACAACCATGTTATGACCATAAGGCAACAGGCATGAGGACAAAGACCCACACTACCAATGACTGAGGGAGGAGAAAGAAAGAGCCTGTCAGGAGCACTGTTCATGTCCACATCAGCCCTGTGGCTTTCTCTTACGGAGGAAAAAGTAAAACCTCTGATTAAGCCACTGATGTCAGGTTCTATCCCATACAACTAACTGCAATCTCAAGGATACAGTAGGGAAAACTGTTGCGGGACTGCTCCAGGACTGAGGCTCCTCAAGACAGGGTACAAGTGGGAAGGGTGTTGATGAAAGAGTGGTTATATAATCAGCCATGGGGTCTAGGCTGTAGAGGGTAGGAAGAGAGGCCCAGAGAGAGCTAGAAAGATGGGGTGGGGGTCGGGGGTCAGTGGCACATAGGAGTCTATGTGTTTAGTATGTGAAGGCCTGGGGCCTGTAGGAGGATAGGAACTCGGACCTGGCTGTTGCTTTCTGATGTGAGCTGTGAGAGGCGTGACAAGACCCAGGGTAGATGGAGACGAGATACAGGTCATGGAGAAACCCTGGAAGGCAGATGGCACTCCCAGCAGGGCTCACCAGCTGTACCTTTCTCAGGGGTGCCAGAGACATTCCGTCAGGAACAAAGGCATCCTGCCCCTCCTTTCAGAACGTGGTGGGTTTGTAAGAGCTCCATCCAGTCCCGGAGGGCCTCATTCGGCTCCGTTCTTAAGCTTTGGTTGCCTTTCTCTTCTTTCCCCCGCAAAGATAATTTCCACAGCAAAGGCGTTAATGGAATGCTGTCAGTAATGTTTCCGGCAGGACTGCAAATTTGAGCCAGTCTCCAAAATACAGTAACCTGGTGATAAATCATTATATACTCTTTCCCAAGGAGAATGTCACTTCTAGGACAGATATCCACTTTTAGTTCTTCACAAAATGATGAATAAGACAGCCGTTATATAAACCAAACCAGATCTTGATGAAGAACCAAGGGAGAGATCAGTGAGTACACGATTTAAGGGCCCAGTCATGCCAGCCCCTACCCACGAAGTGCTCTCCTGGAGACCTGCTCAGCCCTGGTGCCCTACCGTGACTGCACCGCCCCTTCCCTGTGTGCCCTGCACACCGTCCACGCTCTCCTTGTTCCCGGGGCATTATCAAGAGGCTAACTTGGAGTCAAAACAATTACATCTTGACAGGAGCTCCCTGTGTTTCCTTCTGCAGGGTCTCTCTGGCAGTCTCCAGAATCTTCCGCAGTCTCTCTTCGGACCTGTTACCTAGAGAGCGATGACGCTCCTAGCCGTAAGATGGGGTGACTTGTTACCCCAGAAACATTGCATTTTAATTCTTTAAGAAATTGCTCAGGGAGATTCTTGCAGCGATGAGGGAAAGAAGAACGAAAATCTGTAGTTGAATCTTTTCAGAGTCAAAACCACTTGCTGTTAAAATCATTGACTATATATTTTTTGGAATGCTTGACTGATTACACGCACCCTTTTCTAGAAATATTGACGGCTTCTCAGGCTGTGTTGGTTCCCCAAGCACACATAACACATAATCCTTGGCAAAATTACTAAAGGAATCATTTCTATGGGCTGGAAGACTGCAGTTCTGCCTGGAGAATTGCATTATTTCTTATCTCAACTACACTGCTGTCACTCTCAACGTGGGCCTGCCGCATGGCTCCCTGGAGACCTCCCCGGCAAGGCTGCGATGCTGGCTGCAGCCGCCTCCTGAGACGGCTGTGCGTCAGGTGTGAGATAGAGAGCAGACACACTGGTCACTCCCTCCTCTCCGGAGAGTGCTTCTGCTCTGCCTCAGTGGACGCTGAGGCCACCTGGACTCTGACATGACAAGCGCAACAGAGAAATGGCTCAGAATGCAGGTTCAGGACTGGTGCAGGCCTGGCCTTGGCAAGTCAGTTAGCACCTGTCCAGCCCAAGATCCACCTCTAGAACACTGGGACCCTACCTCAGCTAACTCACATGAGGATGAAATTGGATCAAGCAGCTAAAGAGCCAAGCACAGTGGCTGGCATGTCAAAGCTGGCCACAAATGGCCACTGTCCTTCCAGCACTTGATGACCAGGCTCCCTGTGAGGCTAAGGTGGTTTTGTTCCTGAACCTGAAACTGGAAAACCATATTGTTCCTAATATGCACCCAAACCTCGGCTGGCATGAAAAACAGTAATTCTCAATCAAATTATCTGGAGCAAGGAAGGGAAAGAGAGAGAAGGGAATCTCTGTTAGGTTTATAATGCAAACAACCAAAAACAAGCCTCAACTAACTCTTCTTGAGGTTCAGGGGTTTCCAGCAAGGACCCCACACTGCCCCCTCCACCCGGATCTGTGTGTGTGTGTGTGTGTGTGTGTGTGTGGTGTGATGCTTCCCAGAGCGGGGAGTGCTGAGAGATTTGTATGTTAATTAAAGGAAGGAAGGGTTTAAAGCTTGAGAAACACTAATTAATACATACAATGACAACATTTTATAGCCCACTGCTCTAGATTTTTATTTTTTTCAACAGATATTTATTAAACATCTAATCAATCTTTTGAATACCCTCCAGAATGGGCCAGAAATATCTTCCATGCTTGCTGCATTTCTCTTGCCCTGGCTTACAGTGGAGCACAGGGCACCATGCTCTGCTCACAGAAAAGAGTTTATTGGGAAGAGACCTAACAGATGTTTACAGAGCCCCTGCTATGTGCCAGTGACTGTTTTGGGGGGGTGTGGTGGTAAGCAGGAGCGAGTGCCTGTCTTCAAGGAGTTTGCATTTTGTGTAGGAGGAAGCAATCCATAGTGTAATTTAAGATGGTGAGAAGTGCTATGAGGACATACAGAGAAGTCACAGAGCTATTCTTCTGTGGAGTCAGAGCAGCTGTTTTAAATAAGACAGATGGAGATGACTTGTCTGAAAAAGGAAATTAGATTTGCAATAATAAGTGAGCAATGGGAACACCCAAGGCAGAGAGAACAACATCAAACATTTAGGATGCTTCTGGTTATAAGCAAAACTCTCTACTCAGGAAAAAAAAAATGCCTTAAATAACAAGGCAATTAATCCTCTCACAGAACAGGAAGTGCAGAGATATGCCCCACGTCAGGGCGGGTTGCTTCACTAGTTCAACAGCACGATGAGGTCCTTTGTCTCTTTTTACTTGGCCATTTTCAGCACTGAGTTCATCCCAAGCCTGCAATCCTACAAGACCTTGGAAAGGACTGCCAGCAGCCTTATCCACACTCATCTCTTCCCTGGGCTCTCTTTCAGAAGTGAAGATGTTCTTCCCAGATGCTCCTCAGCTGAACTCCCCTCCCTTCTCATTAGCCCAATTTAGTTTAGGCTTGTCCGTTCCTCAGCCAAGCCCTGATGAGGGGAATGGAATTACTATGAATGGTCTGGAATAATCCCCTGGGAACAGAGGTTGGAGAGTCGATGAAATCTCTGCTCTAAGCAGAACACTCAGTAAGTTCAAGGAACAGAAAGAAGCCCAGTGAGGGAGTGGGCAGGAGGGGGAGGTGAATTTAGAGGGCAGATGTCATAGGAAGTGGAGGGGCAGCTATCCCAGGGTTTAAGCAGGGGAGCAATAGACCCTCATTGGCATTTAAAGAAGAGGACACTCAATGCTCGCTCCCCAGGATGGGCTAGAAGGAGGGCAGCCTGAAGGGGAGGAAGTGGGGACCAGGATCAGAAATGCTGCACCATATTCCCTGTTAGGTGCAAGGGAAAAGGTGTGTTCAACACACGCTGCATGGAGAAGACCTTCCAGGTCTCCAAACAGAGTGGAACCACTGAGTTAAAGGATGATAACACAGATTCCCAAGTTAGGTAACCTTTAACGACAACCTAAAGCCAAAATGCAGAGTAACTGAACCTCTCATTTAATGCCAAAGTTGTGGAGCCACGTCATTCTTGGTAGACTACTGGCCCAGGACATCATTCTAGAAAACGCCAATAGTCAAACCAAAGAACGCTGGAAGGTGATGTGAAGCACACACGAGCACGCGCCCAAACGCCCTCAGTTTGGACCAGGACAAGATGCTAAAACATAAAAGCCACTGAAATGCCAGCCCATCCATCTGCTCTGAATCAGTGAGGCTATGGGTATCCATCCCATTACCCCATGTTGACACAGTCCTTCTGAGTCTGAAATGTGCATCATTATAGTGGTTCACACACCTGATTGTGCATCAGAAACACCTGGGGCAATTGTCCAAAACCCAGCTTCCCAGGCTGGACTCCAGAGCTAGAGGATCTGAATATTCACAGGGGGCCCAGGGATCTTTAACAAGGTTTCCAGGTCATTATGATGATCAACTGCAAGTTAGCGCTCTGTGTTAGAACGAAAAAGCACCACAGAGTTTTGTGCCTGTGGTGGAAACAGGAGGGAAGAAAGTTAGCAGGAGAGTTTCCAGCACCCCGACAACGTGCTATCTCTGCAGCCAAAACCTTAAGTGGAAGCTCATGTGCATTGCGCCACGAAGGTTTCCCTTGCATCTCTGAAGTCATAAAAATGTTCCAAAAAGTTGTAAAACAGTTTTATCAACCAAGTAACTCTTCCCTTTAAGCCTCATAATAATAGCCACGGTGTAGTGCACATCTCCCAGCACTGTCCTGGGAGTCCTACCTGTGTTATCTAAATCCTTAGACTAATCCTGCAAGGAAGGGTTATTCCCATTTCATGGAGAAGAAACTCAGGCTTGTAAATGTTAGTTGGTTTGCCCAAAGTCACACAGCAGAGGAAGATTCCAGCACAGTTGGTCTCAAGCCTCCAAGACTTGACTGCTGCCCATCCAGGGCTGCCTCCCTGATGGGCGGAGCTAGGACATGCCCTGACCCCTGACCCCAGCTTCAGGGGCCATGAGGGCGAGGAGTCTCCTGAGCTGGCTATCTATCTGGGGGTCCTGAAAATTACATTGTGGTGGCATCTAGATGTCCCTCTGACCTTGAACTGTTGGGAGAGGCCCCTGGTCCCTGAAGCACTCCCTGTGGGTTTGGAGCTGGCTATTTCCCCGTCCCTCCGGTCCCTTCTCCACTTCCCCATCTGCTCGGAGCTCTGCGGGCTGACCAGTGTGGGCCACCTCAACTGGTTCCCTTCCTTCTGGTGGCCAGCTGGTCTGGGTCAATAGGGGGCAGTGGCAGGAGATCAGAGAGTGGGAGGAAACATCAAGGAGACCTTATTTCCCTGGTTCTTTTACCAAAGGCCCAGTTCTGTTGGCCATTTCGCTCCTGCAGCCACTGCTCTCTCTGCAGGCTGGGGACCCACTCCTTCTCGTGCCCCTTTAGGCCTGAGAGCGGTGCCCTGCTCTGCTGCTACTTGTCCCCATGCTCCAGCACCTCTTTCTGGTTTCTCTAAGTTAGGTCCCACTGTTGTAAGTTGTCTTGTCATGGAAGTCCCCTCAGTCACCACCTCTTTCCTGGCAAAACCCTGACAGATGCAAACCTATATTCTGGGATGCCTTCAGGAGGATGCCCCTATCTCCTGGGGACTCTTACCCTGTACCATCAACCCAGGGCAAGGCAATGCGGCCAGGAAGGGCTGGATGTGAGTGTACAAGAGCACGAGTGTGCACACGAATGTGTAAGCATGTGTGCACATGCAAGTACGTGTGTGAATGAGTATAGTGTGAGCACACGAGCATGTGTGTGAGTGCATGAGTGAGTGTGTGGGTGTGCAAGTGTGTGTGTAAATGTGTGTGAGCCACGATGTGAGTGTGTGTGAGTAGGTAGGTGTGAGCGTGTGGGTGTGTCCACCTGCTCCCGCAGCAATGGGTCAGGTAAGATTTCAATGCAGCCCTGTAAATCCCCAGGCACAGTGTCACCAGCCTGCCCAAGCCATTTCCAGAAAGCGCCCTCTCGGTCCACTCCCATCTACTGAGAATCTTCTCCTCTGCTTCCCAAGGCTCCTGGCAGCATTGCCCCTCGGCCTGCACCTGCCATGTCAGTACTAAGGGCCAAGCCTGGGTGATCACTCTGTTCCAGATAATCTGCCCAGGTGCTTTGTGTCCATCTGCCATTCTGCCTCACCCGGACCCAGTGAGGTAATACGGCGGTTCTCATCTCTGCCATCCCAGCACACCTTGCTCCCGTGGCTCCTTGACCAGGCAGGGAGTCCTGGTGGAGTTTGGGGCCTCAAATTATGCCACAGCCCTGACCAGTGCTTGGTTTGGGGTGGGCTTGGGGCCAAGCCAGCTCAATCACAGCCTCCTCTGGACACCTCTGGCTGGCCCTGGGAGGATACCTCCATTCTGCCTCCCAGGCCAGAGCTGGTAGGATGTGGGGCCTTTTGTGGCCTAGGCCCTGCCAGTGTGCAAGGCCCAATTGGAGAGGACGAGGCAACATGAAGGGGGTAGGCAGAAAGGACAGCGATCCAAACCCAGGTCCATGTGTCCTCTGTCCTACAGTGTGTGAACCGACGCCCCCATTTCTGCGTAAGTGAATTTCAGCAGAGTCTCTGTCACCTGCAACAGAAGGAGGCTCAACCAGTACACGGAGCTATTATTATTATTTTGCCCACTTTACAGATGAAGACACTGAAGTTCAGAGAGCCAAGTGACACCCACAGTCTCATACTGACACAGGTGCGAGCTGGGACTCGACTGGGCTCCGCCCAGAGCCCCTGTTCTCAACAGCGTGGCACTCAGAGTCTCCCAGGACGACTCCCAGTGCTTCCCTCTGTGCCATCACATCACACGCGGTGGTTCTGCAGGACAGTTACATTATCCTGGAAAACTGGTGAAGAAACGGAACAGAGGCACGCATGGGGGTGGGAGGTGGAGATGGCGAACCACCACGGGGAAGAAGAATCCGCCGGATGACACAGATGACAGAGAGTAGGCCGGCCGCGCTTGAGTCTTTTAAAGAGCCTGCAAAGCCTTTCTCTAAGAGGTGTGCGTCGGCGCTCCTATGGGCTTGAGAGTAGCGGTAAAGTGGCCCCGCCTTGGTCATTTCCGTGAATGCTGAGCACTTCCACCCAAGGACCAAGACAGAGCTCAGATGGCTGCAACGATCACCTGTGCATCATACCCTGGGAACACGAAGTACAGAAAGAACATGGATTCGGACCTAAGATCCCGTGAAACGGAAACAAACAGATTTAGCTTGTTTCCACTTTCTCAAAATAAAAAAAAAGTCAGCACTTCTGTCTGAACTGATGGACAAATGTGGTTCCAAACCAGCCCATCAGCAGCTATAAAAATCCGTGTTGATCCACTCCGGGAAGGCTGAAGAACACAGGCTCCCGAGAGAAGGAGGATTCGCTTCCTCTCTAAAGAGAGTGTTTGCTGTGTCACTTAAAAACCGCAAATGTTTCCACCTCCGGAGGTTGGTGAGGTCAAATTAGATAAAACACATTTGGATACAATCGCTTTGTATTCAAAACCTTACGGAGGAGCGCTGCTTCGTCCTGTGGCTGAAGCCTGCCGGGGAACGTGGCGGGCCGGCTTTGCGGGTTTACTTGGAGAGCATGCTGAGCAGGGGACATTTGCTGTGTGCTTATGCCATCCTGACTTCCTGGCGATGTGCAGAGAATCCCGGAAAATCTGCACAAAGGCTGCTCAGGCAGACAGCAAAGATGGCCTCGGGCAGAGAGGGAGACGTCTCTGGTGCAGTTTCCGCTCTCCCTCGCGGGCTCACTGCGCACCGGCACAGGGACGCCCAGTCTGTGCCCTCCCGCACCTCTGGGCCCGGGTCTTCCTCAAGCTGCCTGACGCCACCCCGGAAACCAGGGTTCACGTGATGGGCAGAGTCCTGGGCCTGGTGCAGAAGAGTGCTCTGACCTTTATTGGTGTCCAAGCTACTCATCCTCTTGGTGCCTCGGTTTCCCTTTCTATGAAGTAATGAACATGAAAGTACTCACTTAACAAGGTTGCTGTGAAGATCAATCGCGTTAATCACAATGAAGCAGTTAGGCAGTGCTTGGGGCATGGTAAATACTCAGTAAAGATGGGTGATAATATTACGGTTATTCTCTTTCTCAAAAGCAACTGTCATTATTTCCCACTTTTTCGTCAAAAACTTACCAGCATTTCTAGGGCTTCATTCAGCACTATAGCATTCCAAGTTCTATCAGTCTCTAGATGTCCCCAACCTCATTTTTCACTTCTGTCCTAAAAGCTAATTTGCATCCAGGAGGGCTACCAACATCTATATGCCTTCGTCAAATGTTTGTAGAAATTCCATTCAGTACCAGGCGCTGTGCTAGCCCCTGGTGAAATGAAACGAACAAAACTGTCCTTATCTCCCCGGAGATGACAAAGCTCTCCCACTCCGCTCTGCTTTATCATAAGTCACCAGTGCTCTGTTTCTCATTTTTTTGATTGATACAATGGTTCAGAGCTGCCACCATCCACTGGGGAAAGAGGTGTGCTGTTGATTGTAGCGTTGACAATGGTGAAAAAGTAAAGGAATGGATAGACGAATTGTGGGAATATCATATGTCATTCTGTGTGTATGTTTATTTTTCACTCAAGATGGTCAAGGAATACAACAGAGGAGTTCTGATGTTGAAGTCTGATCTGTGATTTCACTGAGGTTTACGAAGAAGTGATGGTTCATAGACGCGTGTTGACTGCACATCCACGTTGTGGGCTTGGATCCTGTAGGCAGTCTGGGGGAAGGACAAGGGTGGCCAGCCTGCAGCACCTTGCTCTGTGCCCCCAGAGTACACAGCACTCAGTGCACCGCCAGCTACCCATTTGTGTGTCTGCCTCCTGATTAGCTTCTGAGCCCATGAGTGCCAGGACATCTTCCTCTGGATCAGAATGTCCTCAGTGTCTGTGAAACTAAACTTATGTAGACAAAGAAGTTGACCACATCCATACATTCCAAGAAAACTTCTTGGGTCATATGAAAGAATAAGGGAAGCATCACTTCTCCAAAAAGATTCCATGAGAAAATAGAGCGACTAGCGTTTATTTCTTATATCTGCTCGAGTATGGGATGTGGGACTTGCCACTCATGCAAGTAGGCAACACAACATAACTCCTAACTCAGTACCTCTACAGTGGGATGTGTATATCCGAGATATACACGTATATTATATTGGTGAGAGAAGAAAATATCAGAACTTTATATTTAATTTAAAGTCAGCTTTTAAAAACACATATTCTGTGTGTATTTTATAATGTACATAATATAATGGCACAGTGAAACACATAAATGTATAAAATATAAGTGTATATTTTGAGGATGCTTAAAATTTGTTAAGGAGGGGGGTAAATACAAATGTTTTGAAAGCGTTTATCTGAATATTTGTATATAGCATCTGAATCATATATGACTTCTGAATGAGTATTAATAAATATTTAAACATATGTCTGATGTCAGTTATGATTTGGTAATGGCTCTCCCCAGTCTCAGGGCAATTTCCTCTTCCTAAGGTGGGTAAAAATGAATTCATGGATGAACGCGTGGGTGGGTGGGTGGAGGGATGGATGGACAGATGGTTCCTGTTTATGCCGACTTGAACCTGGGGTTTGCACGGGCGTCGGGGATTCTGAGGACTCCTCAGAATTTGCACACGACATAGCCCTAAAAGGTTAAGAACCACTGCTTAACTAAACATTGGGGGGAAATTTTAGAGAAGTTTTTAAGACCTAGTGTAATTCAAGGTACTTCAGAGTACTTATTGATGATTATGGTTCGTGTGGCAGGATTACGCCACTGCAGGGTAATTGGAACAGAAAAGCCCCTACTGCCGATTTTTATGTGGGAAAGAAGTGAAAGGGTGTGACAGGAGGAGCACGTGAAAATGATTATAGAATTGGTTTTATCTCTTTGCCATAGGTGCAACTCAATCTTAAATCGGAAGTTATAATGTTTAATACTGATCAACATTTCTTAAGCATTTAGATATTTTCTGGCATCATTTAACTTTGAAAACTTTGTGAGAAGATGATGGGTTTTCAATTCTTTATTTATTCAGTGTAACAAGTAAAGTCCAGGGCCTAGCAGAGTTTCTCACTCAAACTAGGTTATTGAAGAATATTTGTCCCATTGAGTGACACCTCCCCTGGCAGGCTCAAGGAGCACTTGAATGGGGAGCACCTCCAGCACAGCACAGACCTGATCCTTGTTCCCTGACGCAAGTGTGGGTCAAGGGCTAGGAAACCTTCTACTTTGCCCCAAGTGTCTTTTCTTCCTCTCTGTTAAAATTTCAGCAGCAAAAACACCCCACATACCATGACAAAGCCATCATGATGATGAACAGTGGCCTTAATTGATGTTAAAAGATATTTATGTTGGGATGACTAAGTTAAAACCCCTAATTGATTGGAGACACTTGATTAATAGAAGCCACAGAGTCCCATTAGTATTGCTTTGACATATTAGCTTATCTTTGTGCTTGATGGCTAAAGGATACGGATGAGAGCCTCACACTATAGCACGTCCGGGGTAAGATTTCTGACCTTACATTTATGTTATCTAAAGCAACAGACCCAGCTGCCTCCTTCATGGTCTGAACTACAGATTTTCCCTTTAGCCAGACAGCATGAGTCTGCTGGTACGATTTTGTCTACAATTACGATCCCCTCGAGGGCCTACAGCATCCTAATGGACTCGTTTACTTTATCCTCTGCCTTGTCCTTGGAGTAAAAGTCCATCGGCAGCCTCAGCTCCCTCGTCCCTGGAAGGGGCTGCACCTTGTTACCTGTAAGGTCACTCAGCAGAGCTGTCACCAGGCAGACACTGGTGACACTCTCAGGAGCGACTCCCCCCACTGTTTTGTTCGTCGCTGCCTTTCTCTCTTCAAAGGAGAATTACTTCTATCAGAACTTTCTACTGTAAGAAATAATGAGCTCAAGTCACCCCTCTATTCAGGGAATGCACATTCCCGTAGTGGAGCAGAGAGGAGCTGTTCAAATTAACCAGTGGTGGCCGAGCCCTGCACTGCGCTGAGCGCTAACTGCCTTCCCAGGCTTGGGGGGAGAGCGCTCACGTTCTGTGCTCCCGGCGGGCAATGGGTCTGGTCCTGTTTTTCTCCCAAACTTTCCCTCCAGCTGATTAGCTCTGGTCCTGTAATTTTGAGGTATCGCCTGCATTCTATGTCCAGGTTCTGGTTCTGAGTCTTTCCTTTTCCTTTGTTTTTTTCTTAAATGAAAATATGACCATCTTATACATGCAGTTTTATGATCTCCATTTAAAAAATGTAAAAACAGGGGCCAGCCCAGTGGTGTAGCAGTTAAGTTCGCCCGCCCCACTTAGGCGGCCTGGGGTTTGTAGGTTCGAATCCTAGACATGGGCATAGCACCGCTCTTCAAGCCATGCTGTGGCAACATCCCACATAAAATAGAGGAAGATTGGCACAGATGTTAGCTCAGTGACAATCTTCCTCAAGCAAAAAGAGGAAAATTGGCCACAGGTGTTAGCTCAGGGCCAATCTTCCTCACACACACAAAAAGTAAAAAAAAGTTTAATTGCAGTGGTGATACATCTTTATTTTGAAAGTTCATGTGTTATCTAAGTATATGAAGTTAAGTCTTCAAAGAATATTTCTAGATTCTTTTCAATACAGGTATAAACACAAACATTAAAGTATAAATATACACTTAAAAAATCAAAATGAAATTTTAATATCTATCTTTTCCTGGAAATTATTTTTTATTTTTATTTAGCATATTGTGTATATTTTCCACATGAATAAATTACATCTACATAATTGTAAATACATGGGTCAGATGTAACATCATTTATTTAAAGTATCTCTCATTGCTAAAATTTAGAATATTTCCTATATTTTGTGATCATAAACAATTACAGGATGAACATTCTTTTAGCTGAATCTTTTTTCCTTTTTAAATCTTTATTATGGAGAACCTCAAACATACACAAAATAAAGAGATTAGTATAATGAAACCCTGTATCTCCAGTACCTACATTCAAAATTATAAAAAACCTGTCAGTCTTGTTTCATCTATCTGCCCTCTCCCAACACACACACACACGCTTTTCTTTCTTAGAGTATTTTAAAACAAATACGACACTTTCTAAATTCTTTCTAAGAGACAGGAAGAGATGTGTAAGAAAGGACCACAGATAAGAGCTACTTCCTTCCTCCCCTTGTCTCACCAGACCCTCTGAGGGCACTGAGTGCGGGGAGATTAAGCCGTCTCCCTGCTTGTCCTGTGAAGTTAGAGTGGCAGCGTGTTGTACACCTACTTTATAAGATGCCAGGAGCACGCACTGTAGAATCAGAAAGACGTACATTCCACTCTTGGGTTTCTCACTCACTGGTTTTCTGAATTTCATCAAGTTCCTTAGCCTTCTGAGTCTGAGAGTTGGAATGATAAGAAAAACCACTCACAAGGTTGTGCTGGGACGTGAGTGAGATCATAGATGTGGATAAAGCATCAACACTGTGCCCTGCCCAAGGAGAAGGTGTGTGAGCAATGGCAGCCCCCGCCCTTAGGGAAGCAGGTCGAGCACAGACTCGGGGCTCCTGAGCCCAGCAGCCAAGCCTGGACCATGAGGAAGGCAGCTCTGCAGCACCAGCACATGTCCTGACTAGTCACCAAGACATGAAGATAAACGCCCTAAATTGCCTGTCTCTACAGCAAAACCATACCAGTCAATGTGACTGTGACGTCGTCAATCCAAGCAAATGTGGGGCTTTAACCATGAATGGCTTCAAAGGCAGAATGTCTAACCAAACTGTAGTGGGTTACATGGAGCCACCCATGACTCGCATTCCTTGGTTGGTTAGCAGATTCTACTTCCTGCTCTGTGGCCTGTGACTCCAGGCGAGTCATGTCACATCTCTGAGCCCATTGTCCTCACCTGTAGATTCCACCATCCTTGAGGGCTGTTCCAATGAGGAAGGTACAGTTAGAAAATGTCTCATCTCCAAGTCGGCTTGAACCAGCTTGTGCGATCCAGCGTGCGCACCTGTGTATGCACTGGGCTGGGGGGGTGTGGTTGACAGAGCACGGGCTTTGCAGTCAGCAGACCTGTATTCAAGACTCGTTATTCACAAACGCTGTGACTCAGAGAAAGTCTTATCCTAAGTTTGTGCTTCCTCAACTGGAATACAGAGATAGTGATGCCTACATCACAGGGCTAGTCATTCATTCACTCACTCATTTGTTTCATTCATCCTTCAATTGTATCAAGTGTTTGCTAGGTACCACGTACTCTCGTAGTTGCTGAGAAGACGGCGGTGAACAGATGACCAAAGCCCGGCCCGCCTTCCAGCGAGGATGCTGGCATCAGATGTGATGTCCTTTATTTAACTTGTTCTTCACTGTTAGATATTCAGAGTATTTCCTATTTTTAAAATTATAAACAGTTATAGGATGTGTTTGGGGGTAGGGGAGAAGTAAACAAAAATAAACTGCAAAATAAGTGGTAAACTAGATGGAGATAAATACTAAGGAAAGAATAAAGTGTGCAGGGGAGATGGGAGCCTCAGAGGAGCAGCGGGATGGGAGACGGGCTGCCGTTTCAGCGAGGAGGCCGGGGAGACCTCGTTGACAAGGTCTGAGTACATTTGTGAAGTGAGAAGAGAGACTGAGCCACGCAGAATAGGGAGGAAGAACATTCTGGGCTGAGGAAACAGAAAGTGCAAAGGGTCTGAGGCAGGATCATGCCTCAAGTGTTTTAGGACTGAAAAGGAGGCTGCATGGCAGGAACAGAGTGAACGAGGGGCTGAGGCCAGACAGGTAACAGGGACAGGCCTTGCGGGTCTTTGAAGACCACTGTAAGGACTTTGACTTTCATTCCCCTGTGTCCGGAAGCCATTGCCAGCCTCTGAGCAGAGGCATGACCTGCTCTAACTCAGCATTTTTCAAAGGATGACCTGGGGCCTCCTGGGCATCCTTGAGAACTTTACAGGGACCTTCATGAAGTCGAAATAGTTTCAACGTAATGTAAGACGTAACTTGTCCTTTCCATGCCCGTCTTCTCACGAGTTTTCTCGTGAGTTTTCTACAGCGGAATTTTCTAGAGGCTATAAGATGTATGATGTTTAACAGATTGAAAGCAAAAGCAGAATGGGGAATCCATCTATCTTCTATTAAGACAGACATTTAACAATTTACAAAACACACTTTTCAAAATGTATGCTGCTGCTTTTCTCACTTTTTTGTTTTTGAAAATAGTTATTTTTCATAAAGTTATTTTATTTACACTAACATGCAATGAGTTTATTGTTTTTTTTTAATGAAGTACTTTTAAACTTTCAGTTTTAATTTGTAATACAGCAAATATCAACAGCTGTAGCCCACATAGCAAAAGTCTTTACTCAATTACTTCTAAAGATATAAAGTGATCTGAAAGTAAACAGGTGGGGGCCGCTGGCCTAAGGAAGCTGTGAACAGGACCTCACGCGTTGAGTCTGGGAAGCAATATCAATAACAGGATGGTGGGCTGACTACGGTGGTGGCAGCGGAAAAGCTGGGAAGTGTTCAGATTTGGGATACATCTTGAAGGTAAAACTGACAGAACTTGCTGATGAACCATATGCAGATCTGAGAGAAGTCAAGAGTTACTCCTGGGTTTGGCCTGATCAACCAGAAGGATAGAATTGCTGTTTGCTGAAGTGAGGAGGACTTGAGCAGGCTTGAGGTGGCAGGGAGGGGAGCAGGGAGAGATCAGGAGCTTGGTTTGGGACATGAGAAGTTTTAGATGTCTGTGGGTATCCAGGTAGAGATTTCAAGTAGGTAGATGTACGTATATCTGAAGTCCAGGAGAGGCAGCCAGGCTGGAGACATAAATTTGGGGTGTCATCAGCATATAGGTGCATTTCCAGTCATGCAATGGCTGAGCACTTCCAGGGAGTGAGTGTGGGTGGAAAATAGAATGCATCCAAAGATGCTGCACCATCCAGAGGTGAGAGAGAATCACAGGAATGGGAGAAAGAGGAGAGACGTGGAGTTCTACATTCCAAGTGGAGTAAGTGTGTCAAGAAGGAAAAGCGGTCAGCAACCTTGGGCAGTGAGTACTGACTGTTGAGTTCACAACTGGAGGTTCCCGGTGCCTTTGATCAGAGCAGTTTCCTTTGACAAGTAGGTGGAAGTTGACCGGAGTGAGTTGGTGAAAAAAGGGAGAAGGTAAGGATGGACGACTCTGTTGAGTTTTCTGTAATGGGAAGGAAAGAAATCCAGTGCTAGTGGAGGGAAAGCAAAATCCAGGGGGGCTTTAAAATTTTTTTTTCCTTTGATATCAAAGGAAAAAAATATATTTACTTTTCTGATGAGGAAAAAAGAGTAGGAAGGCAGGGTTTGACAAGACAGGAAAGAGCCAAGAGAATTAATTGCATGAAGAAATTCTTAGGAAGGAGAGGAGATGGGGTCTAGTGAGAAGTGAAGGGGCTGACCTGATCCAGAGTGACAGGAGGGAGCCAGAGAACATGGGTGCAGGTGCAGGAGGATGGCGCTCATGCAAGTTCCACTCTCTCTGCTTCTGTTTCCTCGGTGAAGTATAAAGCAAGTGCATCATTAAGAATCAGGAAGGGTAGGAGGTGATGGAAGCTTACAGAAAGAGAACATGTGAGATAGTTATCTTGGTAATTATAAGACCACGTGAGACAGTGTTCAGTGCTGGATAAATGCTTGATACTATTTATTCCTAACTATAGCTGTGGGAAGGCAGTCTTATTTTTCACTGTGTCTTATGTGTCCCCAGTATAAAGAATATTATTATTCTCTAGAGGTTGAATGAACACATTTAGTAATATGTGCCTACATGTTGACATCCTTCCGGATTTCCCATTGTACTTCTCAGGTCTGTATAGATGTTGAGGACACATTACTTTGTAATGCGTACTTTGATGTAGTTTTGCTGACTGATGAAGAGAAATGGATTGTCTAAGGTTCCATACCTCTGACCCATAGTTGCCCATCAAAGAGCCTGGTGTAATTAGATAAATTAAGTCTCCCTGTGCAATGTCACGCGGTTTGTGGAGGAAGTGTCTGGAAAAAGCTGCCTTTTGTATATGTCCGGAGCTGTGGTGCCTGTAGAGGGAGGAGAGAAGGGGGGGACATGAAGCCAGGTGTTCTCTTTCCAGTCAATTTCTCCACTAGGCCCAAGGGCCTTCCTGCGCCCAGGCAGCTAGCAATGATGCATCACTGTCTTAGGAAGAAATTGCCTTTGCAAAATCAAACAAAGGCGGTGAAGTTTTGGCTTTTAAGTTTAAGGGCCTTCTCTTTCGCTCTCTCTGCTCCAAGCTTGAGAAGAAGAAAAGCAAGAGAGGTGGACACTGGCTGCCTCCCACTCTGGCTGTATCAGGGGGCGTAAAAAGGGCACAAGGATCCAGTGACAGAGGGAAGTCACAACAGCACACATTGGCAGCAGTAGAACAGGACCACAGCAAGGTGGGTCCAGGCCAGGAGAGTCTGCCTCAGTCTCAAAGAAGCCAAGGAGGGCTTTCTGAAGTTTCCTGTGTCCTACGGGAGCCTGCGGTCAGGACAAAGAAGACGCAGAGTGGAGACAGCCATTAGAGGTGATGGTAGAACTCCAGTGGATGCAAGCAGGGATGATGCCACCGGAGAACCAGAGAGAATCCTTGCATGACACAGAGAGTGCCAGCACAAGGCAGGCCAAGTCCCAGCATATACTGCTGCTCCCTCTGGATGAACATCATCGCACTATGCAAACGTCCCAGGACTGAGCTGGAAACCCTGCCTTGAATTGATTGAATCCAATCCCAAAGATGACCAAGTCTATCCATTATATGGATTATATTTCTGCCATCAGGAAGCTTAAATTAGAGATTGATTGGGCTACAGAAAAATAGAGAGATCAACATATCTGCCTGCTGGCATTATTTCTCCTTAGTTCCACTTGCAAAATGGAAGTATTCATTGGAGAAACATCAGATTAAGTCACTAACATCTTTGTACGAATGAGCTTATCACAGTGGTCCTCAAACTCGGGAAATTTTGCTGCTGGGGGGGGCATTTGGCGATGTCTGGAGACACGTTGGATTGTTACAGCTTGGGGAGAGGGGTTAGCTGCTGTTGGCGTCTTGTGGTAAGAGGCCAGGGAGGTGGCTGAACAAGCTACGGTGCACATGTCAGACCTCCACAACGGAGAATTACACTGTCCAAAACGTCAGTGGTGCTGAGGTTGAGAAGCCCTCAATTTCTGTCCTGAATCAAAAGATAGGTTCATCATAAAACACCAAATTCTTCAGGGAGGAAGTTTGGTGCAGATGGAGGAAGAATGCAAATTGAAACTGAGAGGGAAAATAGATTCTAGCCTACTCCAGATTTTGAGGTTCTAGTTGTTTCAGCACAGTAACTTATTGTATCTCACACCAAGAGAAACAACAACTTCATGGCTAATTGCGTCCTACTTCCAAAGGGACACAAAACAAATACTCAAAATGCTAACAGGCACACTGTAACAAAACAATAAGGATTCGTTTCATCACCACCTGGCATCCATGACGGACATCTCCTACATTAAGTCTGGCAAGAGTCAGGCCCAGTGAGGCTGACAGATAGGTTGGTGAGTTCCTTTCAATAGTCAAAGGTGAGATAAGCCTGTAGTTCTTTCCATTTACTTCTACATGCTGCTTGGATTCTGAGGGAATGCTTGATCACTTTGCTTTAAAAAGTCTGCTTCAACGGTAGCTCCGGGCGGAAATGGCGCCTCGCGCGCACACACACGCATAGACTTTCTCACCCCGTGCTTCAGGCACCCCACCTCCCAGAGCCAGCAGTACCCTCCAGATGGACTTCCTACCTAGCTCCCCAAAACATGAGGCCGGCAGCAATCTCCACACCACGCAGGACAGCAGGAGGGGCCTGACACCTGTCCTTATGTGGTTGCCCAACAATCTGGTACAATAGAAACATTTATGATGATGGAGAAATTAACCTGCCTGCTGTTGGGTCAGAAGTCACCAATCCAACCTTCCTTTCCAGTCCTCCTCCGTCTCATCACTCTGCAGTGCTCTGCACTAATGAGCTGGCCAGTCTCTTTCCTCTTGCCCTGGTTTTCAAGATGCTGTAATTTTGGTTTCTCCACCTCTGTAACTGATGCCAGCCCTGATATCATTTCCCCTATATTAAACCCAGCATACGTGGGGTTAAAACCAAAGCACTCTTTCCCTGCTTACTACCTGGCTCCAGCTCCAGAATCCACTATCAGCCACGCAGACAAACAGCCAAGGTCGCCCACCTGGGTTCCTTATCCTCCTCCCTGCAAACAGCCTCCCAAGGCAGAACGCAGGCTGGTGGGAAAGCTCTGACCAGCAAGGCCACTGACTCCCCGCACCTCTCTACAGTCAGCCACATTCCTCACAAACCTTTAAAACCCCTCGCCTCACCTCTTTCGGGCAGATGAGATGAAAGGAGACAAATTTGAGGGCTCACTCTCGTCTCTCGGCTGATGTCACCTGAAATAAAAACCCTTTCGTTGCCATAAGCCTGGCGTTCCGGTTTTTATTCGGCCCCTCTTGTGTGGCGGGTAGGGAACCCATGTTTGCAGGTGGTAACATAACCAAATGCTCCCTTTATGTCTTCCCAACCTCCTCTTTCTCCTGCTATTTCCGTCTTTGTTCTTGATCCTTATCCCTTGCTTCACGCTCTCCGCTGGCCTCCGCCACCTCTTCTTGCTGGATAGTTCCTGGATGCTTGTCTCTGTTCTGAACTCTCTCCTGAGGTCCAGGCCTGAATTTTCATCAGCCATAAGATGAGGGTTATAATAATTCCTACCTCACAGGGTTGTTGAGAAGAATAAATGAGTGAACTCTCTGCTTGGCACAGAGTAAGCACTCAAGAAATGTTGACTATTATTATTATTCTTATCTTTTTCTCCTTGGAAGCCCTAACACTATCTCAAACTTGGTATGTCCACAACCAGATTCATTTTCCTCCAAAACCTGCTTCTTTCTCTCTGTTTCACCCTTCTAGTTACTCAGCTTAACATCACTTTCAACTCGGGTTATAACTTATTGCCAAACTGGCGCACTTGTAAAAAGAGTGTCGCTAATAATTGCACCAGAACAGCAGGCAGAAGTCACAACAGTCCCTGGCAAACGGGAAGGATGTGTGGTCCTTCTGTCTTCAAATCTCTTCTTACCTCTTCACGTGCGGGGCTCTCACCCGCACTGCCATCCCCTCTGATGGGGATTAGTACCACATTCTCCTCACAGAACACCCTCTCCCCTACCTGTCCCCTTCCGTCTCATCCTACATATCTTTCTCTGCTGCAAAACTTTGAATGTTTTCTAATAACTTAAGGAACAGGGCATAAATTATTTATCTTAGAGTTCAAGGCTTTCTGAGATCTCAGACAACGTTTATAGCTTCATTGCTCAGAACCAGGCCAACTGAATGCACCGTCCACTGCCTGTTGATCCATCCTGGACTTTCCCTTCCCCCTTCATGCTTTTGCTCTGGAATGTTCCTTTCTCTCCCTCCCCGCAGACTCTGCACCCGTCCCGTCTTCAGAGATCCATATCCTACCTACCCTCAGAGCTCGCCTCCCTCAGCTCCTTCCCCACAAAGCTTTCCTACAGCCAGCACTGGAGTGTCAGGGACAGATCTCTCAGCTACAAGTAACTTTCTCTCCTTCGAACTCGCGTGATATTGAATTTGTCTCTCTTTTTTGGCACTTAGCCCTCCAGCCTTGAGTTGGAGTTACTTGGTTTCATGCATTTATCTCCCCATAGTATACTGTAAATTCCTTCAGAACAAGGACACCGATTCACTTTATCCGAGGGACTTAGCGCCTGGCGGACGCTCAGCAGATGCATGTTGACCGTGTGATACTTCCACAGGCTCTTTTGAATGGTTCTATTGACTGCATGTAGAAGCATATTTACAGAATTTTCTTACTGGTTTTGTCATTGGATGGTTTCAGCTGATGTGCAGGCTCCAGAAGCTACTCTAAGCTCTCATTTCCTTTTTGAGGGGCGGGGGTGGGAACACAGCATGAGGGATGCTTAGAGAGAGCTGGAAAGAAAGTATGAAGCTTATTAATGTTCATATTAAGTAAATTGTCATAAGGCAGTGACAATTTGGGCTTGCAGATAGGCAAACTGAGGTTCAGAAAAAATACTATGGCTTTACACGGCAGTCCTGACCAACACCCAGGGAAGGTTTTGCTGAAAGTTGTCTCAGCCGCTCGCTCCCTTTTACCTCAGAGGAAACACGACAGGTGAGGTGACTCCCCCGGGGTCATGGAGAAAGTGTAGTGTCAGAAACCCTATCTCCGGCCTTAGATGGCCTGTATCTTTAAAGACCCACAGTCATGTGAGAGGTAAGTCACTGGTGGGTATTCATGTGAAGCGGAAAGGAAACATTTTGAAACTGTATAATCTCTGTAAATGAATAACTGTGTCTCAGCCCTAAAGGGTGTGCAGCTACAAATGGCACAGCTGGTCTGAGAAGACAGGGGGGCCTGGCACCTGTCTGACTGGCCAGTCACTTTCTGTGGGTCACAAGCATGAATGGGGAGTTGCTTACTACATACCGGCCCAGAGCAGAGGGCCTGAGCTCAGTGTCTCGTTTCATCCTCCCTGTTCCTGGAGAGCAAGTACTTGCCCCAAGTCAGGCAGCTGGTGAGTGGGGAATTGGGATTTGAACCGGGAGCCTAATTGTAAGAACTATTTGGCCATATACAGTTAGAAGATGAGGAGGAGAAGGGTGGAGGCGAAGTTGCGTGACCACACCCCCCAGGCCCATGGCCCAAGAGGAGAGCTTGGCTGGGCCAAAGCGGCCAGCACAGCTGCTCATAGAGGTGCACTGTGGTGCAGGCACACTTCTTCCAGAGGTTTCTTCGCTTTGCTCACAATATGGGATTTATCTGCACACAGGTGGAGATAAGCAGGGCCAGCCAGATATAAAAACGAGACACTCCTAAGATTGTTTCCAGCCTCGCTTCTCTTTCCGGAGCATCTTCTAACTCACGCCAGGAGACCATTGCTTTTCTACATTTTATTTTTTAAAATTTGTTTATTTATTTATTTTTTAAATTTTTAAAAAATGTTTATTTATTTATTTTTAATTTTTATTTTTTTCGGATGTATATCATATTTCAAATTCTGGATATGTTACCTCATGTTCACCACCCGAACACTAATTATAGTGCATCCCCTCACATGTGACCCTAATCACCCCTTTTGCCCTCCCCCCTAACCCCTGCCCCAATGGTAACCACCAGTCCAATCTCCAATGCTATGTGTTTTTTTTTTTTTTTGTCGTTTTTATCTTCTACTTGTGAGTGAGATCATATGGTATTTGACTTTCTCCCTCTGACTTATTTCACTCGGCATAATGCCCTCAAGGTCCATCCATGTTGTCACAAATGGCTGGATTTCATAATTTCTTATGGCTGAGTAGTAGTCCATCGTGTATAAATACCACATCTTCTTTATCCATTCGTCCCTTGATGGGCACCTGGGTTGCTTCCAAGTCTTGGCTATTGTGTATAAAGCCACAATGAACATAGGGGTGCAAGTATCTTTATGCCTTTGTGTTTGCAAGTTCTTTGGAGAAATACCCAGCAGTGGGATAGCTGGATCATATGGTAGATCTATCCTTAATTTTCTGAGGATACTCCAAACTGCTTTCCATAGTGGCTGCACCAGTCTGCACTGCCACCAGCAGTGAACAAGGGTTCCCTTCTCTCCACATCCTCTCCAACATTTGTTGTTTCCTGTCTTGTTAATTATAGCCATTCTGACCGGAGTGAGGTGACACCTCATTGTAGTTTTGATTTGCATTTCCCTGATAGCTAATGATGTTGAGCATCTTTTCATATGCCTGTTGGCCATCTGTATATCTTCTTTGGAGAAATCTCTGTTCAGATCTTTTGCCCATTTTCTAATTGGATTGTTGGGTTTTTTGTTGTTGAGCTGTATGAGTTCTTTGTATATTTTGGATATTAACCCCTTATCTGATATGTGATTTGCAAATATCTTCTCCCAATTGTTAGTTTGTCTTTTCGTTTTGTTGATGGTTTCCTTTGCAGTGCAGAAGCTGTTTAGTTTGATGTAGTCCCATTTGTTCATTTTTTCTTTTGTTTCCTTTGCCTGGTCAGACATGGGACTTGAAAATGTGCTGCTCAGACCAATGTCATAGAGCGTACTGCCTATGTTTCCTTCTAGAAGTCTCATGGTTTCGGGTCTTACATTCAAGTCTTTAATCCATTTTGAGTTGATTTTTGTGCATGGTGTAAGGGAATGGTCCACTTTCATTCTTTTGCATGTGGCTGTCCAGTTTTCCCAACACCATTTATTGAAGAGACTCTCCTTTCTCCATTGTATGCTCTTGGCTCCCTTGTTGAATATTAGCTGTTCATAAATGTGTGGGTTTACTTCCGGGCTCTCGGTTCTGTTCCATTGATCTGTGTGTCTGTTTTTGTGCCAGAACCATGCTGTTTTGGTTACTATAGCTTTGTAGTATATTTTGAAATCAGGGAGTGTGACACCTCCAGCTTTGTTCTTTTTTCTCAGGAATCCTTTGGCTATTCGGGGTCTTTTGTTGTTCCATAAAAATTTTAGGATTCTTTGTTCTATTTCTGTAAAAAATGTTCTTGGAACTTTGATAGGGATTACGTTGAATCTATAGATTGCCTTAGGAAGTATGGACATTTTAACAATGTTAATTCTTCCAATCCAAGAGCATGGAATATCTTTCCATTTCTTTGTGTCTTCTTCGATTTCTTTCAACAATGTTTTATAGTTTTCGGTGTACAGATCTTTCACCTCTTTGGTTAAGTTTATTCCTATGTATTTTATTCTTTTTGTTGCAATTGTAAATGGGATTGTATTCTTAATTTCTCTTTCTGCTACTTCGTTGTTAGTGTATAGAAACGCAACTGATTTTTGTACATTGATTTTGTATCCCGCAACTTGACTGTATTCCTTTATTATTTCTAAAAGTTTTTTAGTGGACTCTTTAGGGTTTTCTAGATATAAAATCATGTCGTCTGCAAAGAGTGACAGTTTCACTTCTTCTTTTCCAGTGTGGGTCCCTTTTATTTCTTTTTCTTGCCTGATTGCTCTGGCTAGGACTTCCAACACTATGTTAAATAAGAGTGGTGACAGTGGGCATCCTTGTCTGGTTCCTGTTCTTAGAGGGATAGCTTTCAGTTTTTCTCCATTGAGAATGATATTTGCTGTGGGTTTGTCATATATGGCCTTTATTATGTTGAGGTATTTTCCTTCTACACCCATTTTACTTAGAGTTTTTATCATAAATGGATGCTGTATCTTGTCAAATGCTTTCTCTGCATCTATTGAGATGATCATGTGATTTTTAGCCTTCGTTTTGTTAATGTGGTGTATCACGTTGATATATTTGCGGATGTTGAACCATCCCTGCATTCCCGGAATGAAACCCACTTGATCATGATGTATGATCTTTTTAATGTATTGTTGTGTTCAATTTGCTAGTATTTTGTTGAGGATTTTTGCATCGATGTTCATCAGTGATATTGGCTGGTAATTTTCTTTTTTTTGTGTTGTCCTTGTCTGGTTTTGGTATCAGGATAATGTTTGCTTTGTAGAAGGAGTTAGGAAGCCTCCCCTCCTCTTCAATTTTTTGGAAGAGTTTGAGAAGGATAGGTATTAAGACTTCTTTGAATATTTGGTAGAATTCACCAGGGAAGCCATCTGGTCCTGGACTTTTATTTTTTGGGAGGTTTTTAATTGCTGTTTCGATCTCCTTACTGGTGATCGGTCTATTCAAATTTTCTACATCTTCTTGGTCCAGTTTTGGAAGGTTGTATGTTTCTAAGAATTTATCCATTTCTTCTAGATTATCCAATTGGTTGGCGTATAGCTTTTCATAGTATTCTCTTATTATCTTTTGTATTTCTGAGGTGTCAGTTGTAATCTCTCCTCTTTCATTTCTGATTTTATTTATTTGAGGCTTCTCTCTTTTTTTCTTGGTGAGTCTAGCTAAGGGTTTGTCAATTTTGTTTATCTTTTCGAAGAACCAGCTCTTGGTTTCATTAATTTTTTCTGTAGTTTTTTTAGTCTCTATTTCATTTATTTCTGCTCTGATTTTTATTATTTCCTTCCTTCTGCTGATTTTGCGCTTTGTTCATTGTTCTTTTTCCAGTACCTTTAGGTGCACTTTTAGATTGCCTATTTGGGATTTTTCTTCTTTGTTGAGGTAGGCCTGAATTGCTATAAACTTCCCTCGTAGAACTGCTTTTGCTGTATCCCACAGATTTTGGCATGTCATGTTTTCATTTTCATTTGTCTCCAGGAATTTTTTTATTTCTTCTTTGATTTCTTCATTGACCCAATCGTTGTTCAGTAGCATTTTGTTCAATCTCCACATTTTTGTGGCTTTTCTGGTTTTCTTTCTGTAGTTGATTTCCAGTTTCATACCTTTGTGGTCAGAAAAGATGCATGGTATTATTTCAATCTTCTTAAATTTATTGAGGCTTGTTTTGTGGCCTAATATATGATCAATCCTGGAGAATGTTCCATGGGCATTTGAAAAGAATGTGTATTCTGTGGTTTTTGGATGGAATGTTCTGTATATATCTACCAAGTCCATCTGGTCTAACGTGTCCTTTAAGGCGAGTGTTTCCTTGTTGATCCTCTGTTTGGATGATCTATCCATTGGTGTAAGTGGAGTGTTAAAGTCCCCTACTATTGTTGTGTTACTGTCTATTTCTCCTCTTATGTCTGTTAATAATTGCTTTATATATTTAGGTGCTCCTATGTTGGGTGTGTAGATATTTACAAGTGTTATATTTTCTTGTTGGATTGTTCCCTTTATCATTATGTAGTGCCCGTCTTTGTCTCTTATTACAGTTTTTGATTTAAAGTCTATTTTGTCTGATATAAGTATTGCTACCCCCACTTTCTTTTCTTTGCCATTTGCATGGAATATCTTTTTCCATCCTTTCACTTTCAGTTTGTGAGTGTAGGTCTGAAGTGTGTCTCTTGTATGCAGCATATACATGGATCTTGTTTTTTTATCCAGTTGGCCACCCTATGGCATTTGATTGGAGCATTTAGTCCATTGACATTTAAAGTAGCTATTGATAAATATGTATTTATTGCCATTTTGTCACTTTTTCTTTTTATTGGGTGTTTTAGTAGTTCTCAGTTCCTTTCTTTTTCTCTTGCTCTCTTCACTTGTGCTTTGATGGCTATCTTTAGTAATATGTTTGATTTCTTTTGTCTTTCTGTTTTTCCTGCTTGTTATAGGTTTCTGGTTTGTGCTTACCATGAGGATCCTATTTAATATACTACACATATAACAGTCTATCTTGAGTAGATAGACTCTTTAGCTTGACCTCTTTCTAAAAGCTCTGCTTTTTCACTCCCCTTCTCCCACATTATATGTTTTTCACTTCATATATAGTCTTTTGTTTAGTGTATGTCTATTACCCTCTTATCATTGAAATAGGTGATTTTAGTACATCTGTCTTTTAACCTTCATGTTATCTTCACACGTAGTTGATCTGCTGCCTTTACTATACTTTTAACTTACAAGTGATTTTATTGCCTGTTTTTTCTTGTTGTTGTTTTGGTTTTTTTTGATATTTTTTTTCTTTTATCGCTATTTGTGGTCATTGCTTTCCCACTTAAATAAGTCCCTTCAGTATTTCTTGTAGAACTGGTTTCTTGGTGATAAACTCCTTTAATTTTTGCTTGTCTGGGAAGCTCTTTATCTCTCCTTCCATTCTGAATGACAGCCTTGATTGATAGAGTATTCTTGGTTGTAAGCTTTTTCCTTTTAGCACTTCAAATATGTCATGCCATTCTCTTCTCGCCTGTAGGGTCTCAACTGAGAAGTCCGCTGACAGCCTGATGGGCTTCCCTTTATATGTCACTTGTGGCCTTTCTCTTGCTGCTTTTAGGATTCTCTCTTTGTCTTTAATTTTAGACATTTTGATTATAATACATCTTGGTGTGGGCCTCTTTGGACTTCTCTTGTTTGGAGCTCTCTGTGCTTCCTGAACTTGGATGTCTGTTTCCTTCCTCAGGTGAGAAAAATTTTCCTCTATTATTTCGACAAATAAATTTTCTGCCCCTTTATCTCTCTCTTCTCCTTCTGGGACCCCTATAATCTGAATGTTGGCACGCTTGATATTGTCCCAGAGTTCCCTTACACTGTTGTCATTCTGTCTAATTCTTTTTCTCTTTTCTGTTCTGCTTGGGTGATTTCCTCTAGTCTTTCGTCTAGCTCACTGATCTGTTCTTCTGCTTCCTCTACTCTGCTGTTGAGTCCCTCTAGTGAATTTCTCATTTCGAGTATTGTATTCTTCATTTCTGATTGGCTCTTTTTTATATCTTCCAGTTCTTTGCTGATGTGCTCACTGTGTTCATCCATTCTTCTCCGCATATCTGTAAGCATCCTCATTATATTTTGTTTGAATTCTTTGTCAAGGGGGTCACCAGTTTCTGTTTCACTTAGTTCTTTTTCTGGTGTTTTGTAGTGTTCCCTTGCTTGGAAAGTATTCCTTTGCCTCCTCATTATGCCTCTTTCTCTGTGCTATTTTCTTTGTACTAGGTGAGTCGGCTATGTCTCCTGATCTTGGAGAAGTGGCCTCATGTATGAGATGCCTTATGAGGCCCAGCAGTGTGCTTCCCTCTCGTCACCAGACCATAAGAACCAGGAGTGTCCCCTTTGTGGGCTACTTGTGTTCTTCTGCTGTGGCAGGGTTGCTCCCACTGCAGGTACCCAGGCAGTCTGATCTTTCCTTCCCTGGCCAGCTGTTTGTAAATCCGGTTTGGAGGGGCCTCAGCACTGTTGGCTACAAAGTCTATTAGCACACTCTTATTGCAATTGTCCTCTTAATTGGGTTGGTACCAGGTGTTGCTGGTTGCTAGGCTCAGGGGCGTACAGTTGTGATAGGCCTGAGGCCAACAAGGCTGTTGTCAGTTCTCTTAGGAGCGCAGCTGAGTGGGGCTAGCTCTTGGCATGGAGGCACTCAGTTGTTTCAGGCTTTGGAAGGTGGGGATGATCCTTTTTATGGCTCTTTGTGAAGCACAAGTCTTCTGCCGCTGATAAGCCTCACCCCCCACTGGACCACATACACTGTCAACACAGTCCTGGTCTGTGCACGCTTCTCAACCCCCTGGAGCATACCCTACTTCTCAACCACCTGGAGCGCACCCCAATGCCACACTGCAGAGGCCCCCACCTCTGCCCCAATGTCCCCCACAGTTCACTTGGTCCTCACACAAGCCCTGCCCCACAGAGGCAGACACCCTTGTCTGCCTGTAGAGGATCAAGGCACCCAGTCAATGCAGGCTGAAAAGTAGCCTGGGGGCTTGCTGTTAGGTGGGGCCAGTCCCTAGGGCGGATTGCCTGCCCTGGCTGAACTGGATTCAATCTGTGCTCTAGTGGGTGTGGCAGACCCCTGGGCTAACAGCCCAAGAGATGCTCCTCAATGGCCCCCACCAGTGTCCCTTTCAGCACGCCTGGACCAGCTCAGAACAACGGCCCCCACCAATGTCTCAGTCTCCGGAGAGGATCCTCCTCTCACCAAGATGCCCCCAGAGCCCACCAGGTGAGTCTTGTTTCACCAGAGGACAGTCAGCCTTCTCTCTGGTGATTTTAGGTTGCTGCAATGAGTGAGTTTGTGCGTGGGCCCTTTAAGACCCGGATCTTTTTGGCTTTCGGCCGATAGCTTTTCTGGGGTGTCCTCGCTGCAGTTAATAGCCAGCAAAGCCAGACAGTAAGACCCCCCTCTCAGCTGGGCTGAGTCCAGAGGATGGTTATAGCAATATTGCCCCCGCTCCGGACCTCACTCCTCCAGGGAGGGTTGCATACCTTAGGGTGGCTCCCACCTGGCCAGCTGAGAAGCTCCGCTGCTCCCAAAGGTGGCTTTTTTCCTCTCCTGCTGGAGTTACTGCCTCTTCTGCTTTCATCAGGACTGTCCCTTGTCGTGGGGGTTCTTTTTATCCAGTTTTCAGTTTCAATCCAGGGTGATTCTTCCCAAAATTGTTGTAACCTGGTTGTGTTCGTGGGCGGAGCCAAGTTCAACGTCTGCTTACAGCGCCATCTTGATGAGATCCCTTGCTTTTCTACATTTTGAAGTCTCTTCTGTCACAGCTATTAAGACCTGATATCATTTTATACCATATGTCTGAAATTTATTCACACTTTTGTGTAACTTCTCTTGGGGATTTGCATAGTTGAGCTTTCTTGCTATCCCAGCAGAATGAATGGCATGACTCCCCTGAAATGAGTTCTAGGCAACATCCAGGCCTTAAGGGAGGATGGGAGGTCACGGAGCCTTCCAGTTATCCCTAAAATTATTCCCTGCCTAAGGCTGGCCCTGAAGGAAAACCTGCTTTCTTCCAACATGCCTGGGGCCAGAGCTGGGGCCTGAGAAACCCGGAGCCTGTGCATCCTCCCATGGCTATCAAACCAGAGCAGCGGGGGGAATGCAGAGGAAGCCAAGCGTGCATTTCACCTCCGGAGCCGCCTTTGTCTCCCCGAGCTGTGGAAGCACGAATAATGGACAAATGACTCCACTTACTAAGTGGCTGCTATGTGCTAGGTGCTATGCTCAGTCCTCCCTGTGCTTGATCTCGGAAGCCATGATGGTTGAGTGTTTGGACTCGGGCACCAGGTTACCACAGTATATAACTTCAAAGACTTGCTGTGAGGATAAGCAAAAAAAATAAAAACAAAAAAAACACCACGCAAATCCTGAGCAGGCCCTGGCATACAGGAAGTGTTCCATTGGTGTTAGCCTTTCGGGGTAGCAGCTCGTATCTCCAATTTACAAATTAGGGGTCTGAGGCTCAGAGAGGTCAAGTAACGTTTCCAAGATTATATAGCTAGAAAGTAGAGAAGTTAAATTTGAACCCCGATCTGTCTGATTTTCTCCACTCCTCATATTCTCCCCTACTACTTAGGTGACTCCAGAAGTATCCGGGTTGTTACATTGAGCCGCTCATTGGTTTTTGGAAGTATAGTGTTTCTGATTCAGTACATTGGATTTGTCCCCATTCCTGTGACTAAATGGATCCCACGTGCAATCTCAGGAGAGGGGTTTCCTCTTCTATTATGATTTGGCAATACGGTAGCTGTTTCACAACAAACAACTTCTATTTTCAGAATAGTAATTTCACTTTTAAAATCTTGAAACCATGTTTCAAAGACCACGCACACACAAAAACCAAGCTATGAGCCCCCTTCGCTCTCAAGTCAGAGCTCTTGTACATGGTAAGAGTTCAAGGAATGGGAAGGGATGCATGAGCTGTGGGGGGTCGTCTTGTTGGTCCACACGTGCATACACCATAACCTATAAGTCACCAAGACAGGCCCCCTTGAATCCCATCTAAGGAGCTACAAAGGCTATTACAGCTACTTCAGCACCAAAGAGGCTTTAGGCAAACTTGCTGGAGGTGTTCTGTTACCACAACCCAAGGACAACTTGGAGTCAGGCCCCAGCGGGTGTCCATTCTGCTCAAGTAAGTGGCTGCACTCCCTCCACTGCTGTTGGTGAAGTCTGGGTGCGGCTAACTACCTCTCTCCCAACCTATTCGTCAACACCCCACGGTCCCCAAAGGACGACTCTTAGTTTTCTTTTCTGTTGTTTACTTGCTACGAACCCGAGGTGCAGTCCTCAGTTCTCGCCACTCTTGCTCTGGCGGTCAGGACCATTCATGCACTGTGGTCTGCGCTCGCGCCCTCTAACGCTCTGCTGTGGCTGCTGATTATACATGACTTTGCACAGATAACTCCAGACCCTCTCAGTGGGCACATGTTCAAAATGAGTCTCAGTGCAGCTGGATGATTTACAGCTCACATGGCTTTGCTCCATCTTTGCCCGTCTTGTTCTCTAGATGGCACTGACTCTGCAGAGCACAGGAACACCTCCACAGAGACAAGACGCAAGGCGTCTCAAATCTGATTTTCAACTCACCTGCAAAGGGAAGTAGAACTCATGTTATCTTCCTTAGAACACGTGCAGGCCAGACAGTATTTTGCAAGGTTTGGGCTTAAGGATTTCTGGAACGATCCAAGGCAGTAGTTCTATAAATATCTGTAGTAAAGGACTATTCTGTTTGTTTTTTTACAATTTGTAATCTATGGCATACTGATACTTATTTTAAATACAATAAAAATGAATTACTAGGAAAGTTAAATAAAAAAGACTCATCAAGCCACGCTATGGTGGTGTCCCACATACAAAATAGAGGAAGATTGGCACAGATGTTAGCTCAGCAACAATCTTCCTCAAGCAAAAACAGGAGGATTGGCAACAGATATTAGCTCAGGGCCAATCCTCCTCACCCCACCTCACACCCCCCCAAAGAAGTTTCTAAATGCTTACTCTCAGTTTTTGGACTCATCTCTTCATGGACCTGAAACACATTACAGGCAGGCACCTTCCTCGACTGCAATTTGAGTCTACTGGTATGTGTTGAGCAATGGACCAGGATGCTTTCTCAGGACCTACTCCCGACCCATGCTCTAACATCCAAAAATCTGTGTCTACCTTAAGACCGAGCTCAAGCACAGAGTATCACTTCACACTGAGAGGAGCAGCCAAGTTCAAGTGCTCCCTCTGTGTGCTGAACAGCCTTTGGCTCTTAAATTATGCCCCTGATTGTATCAGTATCTGGTTCAAGAGCACAGCTGACTATCTGCTCTGTTCACGAACTCACAAATCACAGCTTTCTTATCTAGTCCCTTAAGAAGGGATGCCTTGCTGCTCTGATTAATTATGCATCAGTTAATTAATTTGTTGGCTTTAGCGAATTGAATCAATTATTTTAAATGGCTTTTAATTGTTAATATGTGCATTCTAACAAAAGAGAAAAGCTCTTAATAGAATTCAACATGAAAACCTCTCAGGACAGGGCATGGCCTTGTAAAATGAATTATTTAAAGTTTCTCCAAGTGTCTCTGTGACTTCCAAAAAGCCAATGGTGTCTGAAGCAATGTGGTACTCTATCTAAGGGCCCTTTTAGACGCAATGCTAAACTAATACAGACTAATAAGGTGAGAGAATTTATCGAAAGATCATTGCTGTCTTACAAGCATCTCTGTGCTCCTGCACGTGGGCCTATGAGGAAAACTGGCAGGCTCGCCTCCGTTCAAGTGTGAACCTCTGCTGGGGCTCAGTGATGCACGGGTGAGGGGTACCGAGTGTCTGTTAAAGACAAGTGGCTGCGAGGACTCGAGATTCTCTCTCGCTTCAGGCAGGAAGACAGGCGAGAGGGTGGAGTCTGGACAGCACTGGGCTGGGGCGAGGGCAGGAGGGGTTCTTCAAGTGTCACCATCTCTTCTCGTCCTGGGAGGAAACTGGAACCCAGAAACCAGAGGCAGAAGAAGACATCCACGCAGGTTGCAGCAGCCTGAGAAGAGGGAAGGATACACACCCGCCCTGGTTCTGCTTTTGGGTCTGCTGGACGGAGTATGAAAAGGAGAGCACAGAGGGACACTTGGAGGCCAGGATCAGAGCAGTCAGTGATTTCCTTCCCTGTAGTACCTTATTCAGCAGCCACAGGGAAGATCGTTAATAGTGATCCAAAGGAGCTCCTTGGCTAAACTTCATAGACTGCAATATTTTCACTGGGAAGTTCAGAGCTGATCCATCAATAAGCCTCATTTCATAGACTGGCTCCTGCTTTTGAAAACTCTGTTCCAGATGTCCAAAAGAGAGTGGTTAGTAATCAGGAGAATAAAGTAAGGTAAGCATATTTTTCAAATTATTGTTTGATTAATTCATTTACTGTCCAAACACTTGAGAGTCCCCCTATATGCCAGACCACATGGTAGAGTCTGGGTTAAAGAGAGCAAACTGTGTGCCTATGCTCTCAGTGAGATGAGTTTCTGCCAATAGACAGTTGGTGCATCCTGTAATAAATGCTACAAAAAGGCAAATGATGAGGGCTACAATGACATATTGAAAGGTCACTTAGCCCAGGCTAGCAGAGTCACAGAGGTTTCGTAAGGAGGTGAATCTGAAGGACAGGGCAAGAAGAGTGAGCTAAACAAAAAGTCAGGTCAGAGAAGGAAGGTATCTGACAGAGAAAGAACCAGAAGACATGTGAAACCCGAGGAGATTGTCAGGGACAGAGGGCAGGTTGTTTGGCAGTCTAGACTGTGATTCCACAGGTAATGAGAAACCACTGAATGATTGTAGGATGAAGAATGGCACAATTACGTCTCTGTTTAGATCATCACGGCAGCAGTGTGAGAAGTGGACTGGAGAGAAGTGAAGGCAGTAAGGAGAGAATTAAACTAGGACCTTGCTGCAGAGATTCAGGAGAAAGTAATGAGAACCCCAAATAACTAACCCATGAAGCTGCGATGGCGACTTGGGGGTCATAGTGTTGTGAATGCTGTGATGTGCCACCCAAATGCCCCGCCAATGAAGGAATTGCTGCCCCAGTTACTGGGAATGGTGTGAGCAGACGTCTTCAGCAGCCAACCTCTTCAGGGATTCTGGAGTTGCACGGAGCTCCTCGCCTGAGGTCACTTCCCAACCCGTTGTGGCCCAATGACTAAGTGATGTGAAGGCATGAAGGTTTGCCCACCTTGGTCCAGTCTGAGGCCGCTCTGAAGGGCTGATCTAGCTCCAGTGTTCCCTGTGGAATGACCCAAGGCTGCATGCAGCTTACTTCTCCCTCTGTTCACTCCTGCTTCATTCTTCTCTCTTCCACAGGGCAGATCAGGACACACCCTAATAAACACCCTGCACACTCAACTCCATCTGAGTCTGCTTCACAGGAAACCCAACCTGCAACTTGATTCATAGGTAAGGAAGAAGAAAAAGTTGAGAACAATTCCAAAATTTCTAGTTTAGGTCACTCAGATAGGAAATAAAAGAAGAATCATTTTGGAAGGAGAATGATGTACCCAGTCTGAGCACTGTCTTAACAGGTTGGTGACACCACAATTTTCAGGCATCCTTGGCTTGAAACCCTAGGGTCATCTTGGCTCTTCCTTCCTTTCAAACCCAGTTGCCAATGAGTCCTATTAATTATTTTCTTTGTATAAAATTTAATATTCTACTTTATTGCTGTTTCTTACTTCCACCTATTCCAAGTCTTAACATTTTATGCCTGAATTGCCACATCAGCTTTGGAATAGAGCTCCTTGACCTCTGTCCCTGACCCTTTGATTCTCATCAGCTTTCCTAAAGCACCTTTTTCATTATGCCACTTTCCAGCTTAGCATATCTCAACATTTAGGGCCATGTAATAGATATTGGTAAACTTACTGTTCCAGCCCTTGATTCCATTCAAAAAACCATGCTTGAGCTCCCACTGTAACCCAGGCATGACACTAGAAGGTTGGGGGACCCAATATGAATAAGAGATGGTCTCTGTCTTCCAGCAATTTTCAGTTTAGTAGAGGAGATCAGCGCTTATATGACAGTGAAACAGTGTAATGAAAGTTTACTTGAGACAGAAATGTTTATAGAATAAGAGTAGAAAAGAATTATTTCCATCAAAACACTTTCTGATGGATATCAGCTCTTTCTGATGTGCTATCATCTGGCTCTGCCCTGCCCATCCAACCTAATTTTCCCACTCCCTGAGGTGACGGGTTCACCGCCGTGGGTGGTGACCAGTCTCCAGTGATCCTTGACTTCAGACACCCTCACCCCCTCTCTAACACACACACACTGGAGAGGGCTACTTCTCTAGGCAACAGGATATTGTGGAAATGATGAAGTGTAATGTCAGAGTCTAGGTCATAAGACCTTGTGCTTTTTGTGAATGAAATATATGATGCACTAGTTTTCAAGACACTGGACATTAGTCATGAAGGACAGTGATTGCTGAGAGATGGGAAGCAAATGACGTGAGGCCTATGACCATCTGAGTTTACTGCCTTGAGAGAGTTTCCAGGGCATGGCACAGGAAATAAGTGACCAGGAAGAGCAGACTCACTGAGCTTAGGAGACAGAGCTAAGAATCTATGGAGAAGAAGGTGACTAGAGTTTGTAAGACAGAATATTAGAGGGGAGACAGCTGCCCAGAGAGGGAACTCCAGAGCTCTGGGTGTTCGGCTGAGTATTGATCAGTGTGTAGGTAGAGAAAACAACCCAAGGATGGGGAAAGAACTACTCTATCTTATCTTAAAGGGTAAGAATAAACAGCACTTGACACTTGCATAGAGCCAGGAATAGTGCCTGTTCCCACCAGTCAGACTGGATAACCTCATAACTCACAGAACACTGGGGAAAGCATTCAAAAGCGCCTTGCCTCAGTAGTGGATGAAAATTAGCCGTGCTCTTGTCCCACATAATGAATCTTAAATGCAAGACCTGAAAAGGCCAAACTACTTTCAAGTAACTTAATCATATCCCAGAACAAAGCTCAAGAAAATACTCACAGGAATACAAAACTATCCAGTACTCGAAAGAGCAAATTTGATGATGTATAATACCTGGTAAAAAGTTACCAGGTAGGCAACAATTCAGAAAAAGAGAAAAATCACTCAATCAAAATTTACCCCGAAGGGACACAGGTGTTAGAATTTGCAGACAAAGACAAATAGTTATTATAGATGTATTTCATATGCTCAAAAAGTTAAGTAGAGACTTACAAGATATGAAAATTACCAAACACAACTTCTAGAGATGAAAACTAAATTGTCTTTGATGAAAACACATTGAATGGAATTAATGGCAGTTTGGTGATTGCAGGAGAAAAGATCGATAAACTTGAAGACATAGAAGCTATCTAGACAAACATAGAAACAAGTATTTTTAAAAACTGGAAAGAGCATCAGTGAGCTGAGAGACAACTTCAAGCACCTTAACATCCATGGCATTGGAGTCATCAAAGGAGAACAGGGGAGAAAAAATATTTAAGGAAATAATGGCCAACGTTTCCAAAATTGATGAAAACAATAAACCTAGACTCCTGAGAAGTTCAATGAACTCCAAGCACAATAAACATGGATAAAACTATACCAAGACAGATCAAATTAAAAGTGCTCAAAGCCAGCGACAAGGAAACAAAAATCAGCAGAAGAAAAAGGATGTGTGTGCAGAAGCACACACTGCGGATGGCAGCAGACAGAGAAGCATCGGTAAAGAAAAAAGTCAATCGAAAGTCTATGCTCAGTGAAAATATGTTCCAAAAATGAAGGCAAAATAAAGATATTTTTAGACATACAAAAGCAGTAAGAATTCATTGCCCCAGAAGACCCACACTATAGGAAATGTTAAAGGAAACCCTTCAGCAGAAGGGAAACGATGCCAGATGGAAACCTGTATCTACACAAAGAAATGAGGAGCACCAGAAATGGTAACTAAAGATTAAATATATGATCATTTTTTCTCATTGTTTAAAAATGTTTAAAAGATAATCGATTGTTTAAACAAACTTAATAACAATGTATTGTGGGCTTTATAACATGTAACAGTAAAATATGCGACAACAATAGCATAAAGGCTGGTGGGGGGAAATGGAATATACCATTTTATGGTTCTTATAATACATGTATTATGGACTGAATGATTGCATCCCCCCCAAAATTCATATATTGAAATTTTAACCCCCAATGTGATCATATCAGGAAGCGGGGCCTTTGGGAGGTGATTAGGTCATGATTAGGTGGTTAGGATGAACCCTCCTGAATGGGATCAGTGCTCTTATAAGAAGAGACAGGAACTCTCTCTCCTTCCCACCATGTGGGAACACAACAACAAGGCCATTTGCAAACCAGGAAGAAGCTCCTCACCAGACACTGGATCTGCCAGCACCTTGATCTTGGGCTTCCCAGCCTCCAGAACTGTGAGAAAGTAATGTTTGTTTCAGCGATCCAGTCTGTGGTATTCTGTTATAGCAGACCAAGAGGTCTAAGACAAAATGTGAATTGGTGCAGTATCACTAGAAGGTAACGAGGATAAGTGAATGATGTATACTATAAGCCCTAAAGGAGCTACTCCAGTAACAAAACGAGGAGTTAGAGCTGATAAGCCAACAAAGAAGATACAATGAAATCATAAAAAATATTTAGTTAACCCTAAAGAAGGCAGAAGAAGAAAAAGGAAATAAAAAAAAATGAGATAAATAGAAAATAAACAGCAAGATGATAGATACAAACCTAAACATATCCATATTCACTGTAAATGTTAATAGTCTAAACACTTCAATCAAAAGGTCAAGATTGCCAAGTTGGATAAAAAACCAAGACACAACTATATGCCACCCACAAAGAACACAATTTAAATATAAAGACACAGGTAGATTAAAAGTAAGTGACTGAAAAAAATATATCCCATGCTAATATTAATCAAAAGAAAGTTGTAGCAGCTACATTAACGTCAGACAAAGTAGATTTCAGAACAGAAGCTGTTACCCCGGATAGAGAAGGTCATTTCATCACGACAAAGGGGTCAATTCATCAATAAGGCATACCAATACTCCATATGTGCCTAATAATAGAGCCTCAAAACCCAGGAAGCACAACTGATAGAAGTTCAGGGGAAAGTGAACAAATCCAGGGTTGTAGTCAAGATATCAGTCTCTCTCTCACAATAACTGAGAGAAAGCTCGATAGAAAATCAGTAAGGATATAGAAGACTTGAACACAATTATGAACCAACTTGACTTAAAGATAGTAATTCAAAAATCGTGCACTTAAACGTAAAACTTAAAACTATAGATCTTCTAGAAGAGAAGATAGGTGAAAAACTGCAACTTGAGTGAGGCAAAGATTTTCTAGATATGACACCTAAAACATATGCCATAAAAGAACGAATTGATCAATCAAACTTTACTAAAATTTAAAAGTCTGCTCTTCAAATGACTGTTTAGAGAATGAAAAGCCAAGCCTCAGACTGAGAGAAAATATTTGCAAAGCATATATCTTATTTGAATCCAGAAAATATAGGAAACTCTCCAAACAGTAATATGAAAACCAACAAACCATAAAAAAAATCAGCAAAAGATCTGATCAAACATTTCGTCATCAGTCATTAGAGAAATGCAAATTAAAGCTACAATGATACTCACTACACAGCTATTAAAAATTGGAAAAGACTGAGGGGGCGGGACCAAGATGGCAGAGTGAGTGGTCTTCTTTGTCTCTCCCCCTTCGAATCTACAACTAATTGGACATTCACCGATTAACAAAGGATATCCAGATAGCGTCTCAGGACGCCTAAGAGACTCGTGCTGCTATACATCGGAAGGCAGACAGACTTCCCCCTGGGAGGAGGTGGAAATAGGTGAAAACTCTCCGACCCCCCACCCCTGGACAGCCTAGTACCTGCAAGAGGCTCTCTTCCAGTGGACTCCCCCATAGCATCGCCATGCACCAAGGGCGGGAGTATGCACTCACCAGTGGAGCAACGGTGGAAACAGGTGACAACAGCCCTACCTAAGCCCCCAGCAATTACACCTAAACCCAGGGGGAATCTCCAGGGTCCCGCACCTGCCGGCAGGGAAGGCCTCTGCTTGCCATTAGCAGGGAGGCCCTTCCCAGAAACCAGAACAAAGGAAAGCTCCCAGTGAGCAGATTCCTCAGCACGGCACCAGCCCATCAGCTGCTGCTGGGTCCACGGTCTCTGGCGCATGGGTTGGTGCAGGGGGAGTCCAGACTTCCCATGGATGTACTTGGGGACAGGGTTGGAGCTCCAGCGCCTGGCTCTGTGGCCCATGGGGAGGCCCTGGCATCCTGCACCCCCCAGGAGGGAAAGCCTCTGCTGGTCATTAGCAGGGAGGCCCCACCCAGAAACCAGAACAAAGGGAAGCTCCTGGCGAGCGGATTCCCCGGCACGGCACCAGACCGCCAGCTGCTGCTGGGCCCATGGTCTCTGGCCGTGCATGGGTTGGTGCAGGGGGCGCCTGGACTTCCTATGGACGTGCTTGGGGACTGGGTGGAGCTCCAGCACCCGGTTCTGTGGCCCAGGGGGAAGCTCCAGGGTCCCGTACCACCACCCCACCACCCCCCGCAGGGAAAGCTTCTGCTAGCCATTAGCAGGGAGGCCCACCCAGAAACCAGAACAAAGGGAAGCTCCCAGCGAGTGGGTTCCCTGGCACGGCACCAGTCCACAAGCTGCTGCTGGGCCCACGGTCTCCAGCCGTGCATGGGTCGGTGCAGGGGGCGCCTGGACTTCCCATGGACGTGCTTGGGGATGGGATTGGAGCTCCAGTGCCTGGCTCTGCAGCCCGGGGGGAGGCTCTGGGGTCCTGCATCCCCCTGGCAGGGAAAGCCTCTGCTCGCCATTGGCAGGGAGGCCCTGCCCAGCATTCGGAACACCAGGAAGCTCCCTAGAGCAGAATTTCCCTCAAGGCAGCAGCTTGCCAGCCACCGCCAGGCCCACGGACTCTGGCCGTGTCCAAGACAAGCAAGGGGCTCCCAGAGATCCTGTGAGAGTGGTATGGGGCAGAGTGGAGCTCCGGTGGAACGGCTACGTGGCCCGGGGAGAACTCCAGGTTCCTACATCAGCCTCAGCGAAAGCCTCTGCACAGCACTAGTGGAGAGGTCCCAAGTGGCAATCGCAAGGCAGGAAGGCCCTGGGGCAAAAGTAGCACAGCTAGGTGAGCTAATGACAGACTGCAGAAGGTACCCATAGCTCTGCTGGGACCTATAGTGAACAAGTATGATCTTGTGGGCTCTGTCAGTGACAAAGCTGTGATTATAGGTGATCCTGCTCCAGGCTGCTGGGAAAGCCCATAACACCGCTGCAGACCCCGAGGAGGGAGTGTGTCTAAGTGGACTGCAACAGTAGGCACCAGCAGCCTGAGGCCTCCTTGCGATTGCCCCCACAAACACCGAGGGACCCCACAGGACCACTGTGACTACAAGGAGGGGTCCAGGTCCAGTCAGTAACAGCTGACAGGGTTCCTGGTTGGTGCAGTCTAAACAGCTGCCCCCCACCCCCACACCAGTCACAACAAGTGGAAGCAGCGACTAAACTCTATCTCTATGCGGAGGCACAAATCCACACCATCAAGCAGTATGAAAAAATATATTAAATCTCCAGAACAGAAGGAAAATGATAAGCACCCAGAAAACAATCCCAAAGACAATGAAATCTATAACCTAAATGATGATGATTTCAAAACTGCCATTATTAAAAAAACTCAACAAGTTAAAAGAGAATTCAGATAGACAACTCAATGAGTTCAGGAGCTATGTCACAAAAGAGCTTGATACTATAAAGAAGAACCAATTAGAAATACTGGAGACGAAGAACACAATGGAGAAGATTAAGAAAAATCTGGACTCTCTGAACAGTAGCATCGATAATATGGAGGACAGAATTAGCAATTTGGAGGATAGGAATATAGAAATGCTGCATGCAGAGGAGGAGAGAGAACTAAGACTACAAAGAAATGAAGAAACTCTCCGAGAATTATCTGACTCAATTAGGAGATGCAACATAAGGATTATAGGTATACCAGAGGGAGAAGAGAAGGAGAAGGGGGCAGAAGGCCTGTTCAAAGAAATAACAGCTGAGAACTTTCCAAACTTGGGAAGAGAGATGGAACTTCATGTGACAGAAGCCAATAGATCTCCAAACTTTATTAATGCAAGAAGACCAACCCCAAGGCATATAGTAGTGAAACTAGCAAAAGTCAACAACAAAGAGAAAATACTAAGGGCAGCCAGGCAGAAGAAAATAACTTACAAAGGAAACCCCATAAGGCTATCAGCAGATTTCTCAGGAGACTTCTCAGGAGAAGAGATTGGAATGAAATATTCAAAACTCTGAAGGACAAAAACCTGCAGCCAAGAATACTCTACCCAGCGAAAATACCCTTCAAATACAATGGAGAAATAAAAACTTCCCAGATAAACAGAAGTTAAAGGAGTTCATTGCCACAAAACCTCCTCTTCAAGAAATGCTCAGGAAGAACCTCATTCCTGAAAAATCAAAAAAAGGAAAGGGGTTACAAAATCCAGAACAAAGGAGATAAGCAGAAGGACAATAACACAAAGTAACAGCTCTCCATCAGGACAAAATGCAAAAGAACTGGAAAACAAGTGAAAAAATGGCAACAGTAGGCCCCCACATTTCAATAATCACTCTAAACGTGAATAGATTGAACTCTCCAATCAAAAGGCACAGAGTGGCAGGAGGGATCAAAGAACAAGATCCAACAATATGCTGCCTCCAGGAAACACACCTCAGCCCCAAAGACAAAACACAGACTCAAAGTGAAGGGATGGAAGACAATACTCCAAGCTAATAATGAACAAAAGAAAGCAGGTGTTGCCACACTTATATCAGACAAAGTAGACTTCAAAGCAAAACAGATAAAGAAAGACAAAGAGGGGCAGTATATAATGATAAAAGGGACGCTCCACCAAGATGACATGACACTTATAAATATATATGCACCTAACACAGGAGCACGAAAATTCATAAAGAAACTATTAACAAAACTAAAAGGAGACATCAACAGCAATACAATAATAGTAGGGGACCTCAACACCCCATTAACACCAATGGACAGATATCCAGACAGAAAATCAACAAGGAAATTATAGAATTAAATGAAAAATTAGATCAGATGGACCTAATAGATATATATAGGACACTTCATCAAAAACAGCAGGTTACACATTCTTCTCAAGCACGCATGGAACATTCTCAAGGATAGACCATATCTTGGGAAACAAAGCAAGCATCCATAAGTTCAAGAGGGTTGAAATAATATCAAGCATATTTTCTGATCATAATGCTATGAAACTAGAAATCAACTACAAGAATAAAGATGGGAAAGGGACAAAAATGTGGAGACTAAACAACATGCTACTGAACAAACAATGGATTATTGAAGAAATTAAAGAAGAAATCAAATATTACCTGGAGACAAAGGAAAATGAAAACATACTGTACCAAATTATCCGGGACACAGCAAAGGCAGTCCTAAGAGGGAAATTCATTGCAATACAGGCTCACCTCAATAAGCAAGAAAAATCTTACATAAACAACCTCAAACGACACCTAGCAGAATTAGAAAAAGAAGAACAAACAAAGCCCAAAGTCAGTAGAAGGAGGGAAACAATAAAAATTAGAGCAGAAATAAATGATATTGAAACAAAAAAGACAGTAGAAAGGATCAATGAAACAAAGAGTTGGTTCTTCGAAAAAGTTAACAAAATCGACAAACCCTTAGCCAGACTCACTAAAAAAAAAGAGAGAAGTCTCAAATAAATAAAATTAGAAATGAGAGAGGAGAAATCACAACAGATACTGAAGAAATACAAAGGATCATAAGAGAATATTATGAAAAACTATATGCCAACAAATTGAACAACCTGGAAGAAATGGATAAATTCCTAGATTAATACACCCTACCCAAAACTGAATCAGGAAGAAATAATGAATCTGAAAAGACCAATCACAAGAAAAGAAATAGAAACAGTAATCAAAAACCTCCCCAAAAATAAGAGTCCAGGACCAGATGGCTTCTCTGGAGAATTCTACCAAACATTCAAAGAAGATTTAATACCTATCCTTCTCAAACTATTCCACAAAATAGAGGAAGATGGAGCACTCCCTAATACATTCTATGAAGCCAACATCACCCTGATCCCCAAACCTGACAAGGACAACACAAAGAAGGAAAACTACAGGCCAATATCACTGATGAACATAGATGCAAAAATCCCCAACAAAATTTTGGCAAACCAAATACAGCAATACATCAAAAAGATTATACACCATGATCAAGTGGGATTTATACCAGAGACACAGGGATGGTTCAACATCTGCAAGTCAATCAATGTGATTCACTACATTAACAAAATGAGAAACAAAAACCACATGATCATCTCAATAGACGCAGAGAAAGCATTTGACAAGATCCAACATCCATTTATGATAAAAACCCTCAATAAAATAGGTATGGAAGGAAAGTACCTCAACATAATAAAGGCCATATATGACAAACCCGCAGCCAACATCATTCTCAACGGACAAAAACTGAAACCCATCCCTCTCAGAACAGGAACAAGACAAGGGTGCCCACTTTCACCACTCTTATTCAACATAGTACTGGAGGTGTTGGCCAGAGCAATTCGACAGGAAAAAGAAATAAAAGGAATCCAAATAGGCAATGAAGAAGTAAAACTCTCACTGTTTGCAGACGACATGATCTTATATATAGAAAACCCCAAAGAATCCATAGAAAAACTATTAGAAACAATCAACAACTACAGCAAATTTGCAGTGTATAAAATCAACATACACAAATCAGTAGCATTTCTATATGCTAACAATGAACTAACAGAAAAAGATCTCAAGAACTCAATCCCATTCACGATCGCAACAAAAAGAATAAAATACCTTGGGATAAATTTAACCAAGGAAGTGAAAGATCTATACAACGAAAACTACAAGACCTTCTTGAAAGAAATTGACGATGACATAAAGAGATGGAAAGACATTCCATGCACATGGATTGGAAGAATAAACATAGTTAAAATGTCCATACTACCTAAAGCAATCTACAGATTCAACGCTATCCCAATCAGAATTTCAATGTCATTCTTTACAGAAATTGAACAAAGAATCCTAAAATTCGTATGAGGCAACAAAAGACCCTGAACTGCTAAAGCAATCCTGAGAAAGAAGAACAAAGCTGGAGGCATCACAATCCCTGACTTCAAAACATACTACAAAGCTACAGTAATCAAAACAGCATGGGACTGGTACAAAAACAGGTGCACAGATCAATGGAACAGAATTGAAAGCCCAGAAATAAAACCCCACATCTGTGGACAGCTAATCTTTGACAAAGGAGCTGGGGGCCTACAATGGAGGAAAGAAAGTCTCTTCAACAAATGGTGCTGGGAAAACTGGACAGCCACATGTAAAAGAATGAAAATCAACCATTGTTTTTCACCATTTACTAAAATAAACTCAAAATAGATCAAAGATCTAAAGATTAGGCCTGAAACAATAAGTCTTCTAGAAGAGAATATCGGCAGTACACTCTTTGACATCAGCTTCAAAAACATCTTTTCGGACACCATAACCCCTCACATGAGGGAAACAATAGAAAGAATAAACAAATGGGACTTCATCAGACTAAAGAGCTTCTTCAAGGCAAGGGAAAACAGGATTGAAACAAAAAAACAGCCCACTAATTGGGAAAAAATATTCACAAGTTATTTATCCGACAAAGGGTTAATCTCCATAATATACAAAGAACTCACACAACTCAACAACAAAAAATTAAACAACCCAATTACAAAATGGGCAGGGGACATGAACAGACATTTCTCCAAAGAAGATATACGGATGGCCAATAGACACATGAAAAGATGCTCATCATCACTTATCATCAGGGAAATGCAAATCAAAACTTCACTAAGATATCACCTTACACCTGTTAGAATGGCAAAAATATCCAAAACCAAGAGTGACAAATGTTGGAGAGGCTGTGGAGAAAAGGGAACCCTCATACACTGTTGGGGGGAATGCAAACTGGTGCAGCCACTATGGAAAACAGTATGGAGATTCCTCAAAAAGTTAAGAATAGAAATACCTTATGACCCAGCCATCCCACTACTGGGAATCTATCCTAAGAACCTGAAATCAGCAATTCCAAAAGTCTCATGCACCCCTATGTTCATCGCAGCATTATTCACAATAGCCAAGTCATGGAACCAACCTAAGTGCCCAGCAAGTGATGATTGGATAAAGAAGATATGGTATATATATACAGTGGAATACTACTCAGCCATAAAAAAGGACAAAGTCGTCCCATTCACAACAACATGGGTAGACCTTGAGGGTATTATGTTAAGTGAAATAAGCCAGACAGAGAAAGATGAAGTCTGTATGACTCCACTCATAGGTGGTAGTTAACATATGGACAAAGAGAACTGATCGCTGGTTACCAGGGGAAAGGGGGGGTTGGGGGAGGGCACTAGGGGTGAAGTGGTGTACCTACAACATGACTAATAGTGATGTACAACTGTAATTTCACAAGGTTGTTAACTATCGTAACCTTAATAAAAAAAAATATATATATATATATTACAAGAAGCCAAATGACAATAAAGCTGCACTTAGAGACCAAAAAAAAAAAAAATTAGAAAAGACTGAACATATTGAGGAGGATGTGGAGGAACTGGAAGTCTCATTGACTGCTGGGAGGAAAGTAAAATGAGACAACCACTTTGAAAAACAGTTCTCAGTTTCTTCAAGAAGTGTACATACACCTATCATAGGAGCCAACCATTCCACTCCTATGTATTTACCCAAGAGAAAAGAAAGGCTATAACCATACAAAGACCTGTACACTAATGTTCATAGTAGCTTCATTTGCAAAAGCCAAAATGGGGAAACAACCCACATGTCAATCATTTACAGTGACAGCAAGCAGCTCAGCAGTTGCCTGCAGGCGGGGGGCAGGGAGGACCAAGAAGGAGAGATCACTAAGGGGCATGAGGAAACTGGAGGAGGATGAATGTGTCTATGATCTTGTACGTGGCGAATGTTTTAGTGGTGGATACGTATGTCAAACATCAAATATTACAATTTAAATGCTTGTATTTTATTGTAGGTCAATTATACCTGAATAAAGTGGTTTAAGAAAGTAAAGAAATTTGGGATCTCATTAATGACATTATTCTTGCAAGGACATCTGACCTGGCTGTGTAAGTGGCCTCCCTAAGGAACATGTAAGCGACTAATTCAGTCTGTCCCTGCCAGACAGTGTGACTGGGGAGAGGGGAAGGCATCAGCATTTCCCCCATTAGACTCCGCACCTGCCAGACCCTTGTGCCCTACGATTGTACCAGCAGAGTTGGCCTTTGCTTGCAACCTTTCAACCTCCAGCCCGTCATGGAAGTTTTGCTCAGACAGAGCCATCTTTTCTGGATGTTGCGGGTCAGCACCAGGTGACTGTAGAATTTCCCTAGAAAACTCACATCATTATTAGAGCTGGGCTGGATTTCAACTCGTCCAGAGAGCCCCTCTCCTGCCCGCCCTGCAGACAGACGATTTGTTCTCCTTTATTGCCATGTTCAACCTGCTGGCCTCCAGCCACAACTCTGTCTCTCTAATGATGCCAAGCGCCATGTTGGACCATTTCCAGATACTGTAAGCTCCTCAAGGAAGGGTTACAAGCTGTGTCCTATCCATCTTGCACTCCCAGCCCCAGGCATAGTTCCTGGCTCAAAGTTGGCAGTGAATGCATGTTTATTTTATGAACGAATGAGCAAATAAATGTTTAATGTAAAAAGACAATTTTCGAGGTAATCCAATACGTAATAGTCCCCACAGTATGAACAGGTTGGGGTCTAAATCTTAATTCTTAGGAAAGTCATTTAGAATTTGCAAGATACTTGGCTGCATGATAATGAGAGCTAACATTTGTCACCTGCCTACTATCTAGTCACTTTTCTAAGCATTTCCCTCATGCTTTGGCTCTTGGAATCCTGAAACACACTGTGCTAGTTTTCTAGGCCCCCATAACAAAGGACCACAGACGGAGGGGCTTAAACAACAGGCATTTATTTTCACACAATTCTGGAGGCCAGAAGTGCAAGATAAGGGCTTGGCAGGGTTTCTTTCTTTGGGAACCTGTCTCCTTGGCTTGCAGATGCTGTCCTCTACCCGTGTCTTCACATGGCTTTTTCTGTGCATGTCTGTTCTAATTTCTTCTTTCTTAGAAAGACACCAGTCATATTGAATTAGGGCCCACCCATAGGATCTCGTTTTAACTCAGTTACTCTATTAAAGGCCCTATCTCCAAATACAGTCACATTCTGAGGTACTAGGGGTTAGGACCTCAATATATGAATTTTGAGGGCGTACTATTCAGACCATAATAGTACTTATAAGTTCACTTATAATTATTGTTGTCATTTTACGGAGGCAAAGAGCAGCCAAACCGTCCAAGGTTACACTCTTCACAGAAGTCAGAGCCTGGAGACTAACATGGGTGGTCTGACTTCTCCAGAACTGTATTCTTAATAATTAGTCTCTTCTGACTCACAGTTGACCCATATGTTCTCAGTGATGAGCAGACTCTCAGCTGGACCCTAAAACCCAATCATCACAGTTGGAATCAACACAGTTGGAATACTCCTCAGCATCTTTCAAAGACTTGAGTGCTGGATGCCTTAAGGCATAAAGGGAAGTTGAAATTGGAATTAGCGCTGGGGGCTCCATAGGCACCAGCTCTGGGGTGTTGGTGGGGTGAGTGGCAGCCAGGACCTTTGGCCGCCACAGCCCCTGTGACATTACAAGAGGACGGAGGAGCAACGGCTGTTTCCATGCAAGGACCTCTTATTAGCCAAGTGGTTTAATTCTGAGACTGCCTATGTTTACAAAAGAGACAAAATGAATAGTGTAGAAGGCATAATTAATATGCCACTGGGATCTTGAAATAATATGTGGATTGTTTTAGGGCTTTTAATTTGCTTTAACTTTCTTAATGTACTGTAATATACTACATAGATATATGCAATATAATTTTAAATCACTGCAGGCTTTCTTTTCTGATAGTAATTAATTTCATGGCACAGCGATATTTCTTAGACTAAATCTCTCAGGCAGCAGATAGCCTGAATTCCTTTTTTGCTCTACTTAAAATGCACTCAGGAACCTGTCTATTTCTCTAAGCCATTTTTTTTCTGGCCTGTTAGTATCCTATGCAATATTCACATTTGTCAACCCCAACTTTTCTTTTATTTCTATCATGAAGTAATACACATTCCAAAGGTATTTATAAAAGAGCCATGCAGAAGCTGGGATGTCAAGGGTTGGCCCTTATCCATGTGGCTTCATTCACCAAATATTAAGGCATGATTCTAGGCATTGGAAATGCAGCTGTGAAATAGCCCTTCCTCTTGTGGACACTGGCTTTAGCGCCTTATGACAGGTGAGCCAATTCATCAGCATACTGTGCATCCTGTACATCATACAGCATCTTGCCCGCCAAGGGACGTGGTCTCCACAGAGGAAACGCCTCTGTGCAGGGAAGGCTGAGCTGGGTCTGCTGAGAAGAAACTCTAAAATACGTGAAATTGTGGAGCCTTGCAAAAGCTCTCTGGTCAGCATTGGCCCAGCACCTGGCCTTCCACGCCCAATAGTCCTCGGATGGCAACTTTCATCCTGCGCATGGACAGGTGGAAATCGAGCGCAGGAAGAACAGCTGGCTTACTGCTCCTCCCCCAGAGGGACAGCAGCTACATTTTATGTGTGTAATCCAAAAACAGCTGAACCTTCAAGTTCTCGGTACAGTGTCACATTCAAAAGAAATCCACCAGTCAGATAGCAAAAGAAGCAATTAATAGCAATTTTAAAATCTTTATAAATTTTCAATAAGGTCCAAGAAGGGATGTCATTCATTAATTTGAGCTAAGTTGTTAAAAATCCTCTTTACCACGTATCTCCCCAGAGCCCCACTCGTTATGGCACAGCAGCTGCCTGCACTGGCTTCTCAAGCTCCTAGCAGAGAGGGGATGGGGGCAGAGAGTTGTGTTTGAACATCTTCCAAGCCTGAGGGGTGCCGTCGAATGCAGTCTGGCTTGACACAGAACAGGAGCCTCTGACGTCAGTGCCCTCCTCCTGCTCTGAGAAACCTCTGTCTGACTCCCAACCTGGGACCCATAGGGCAGTGGGACCCGCCCCACACTCCAGGCTGCCCTTCCATGGAGCACTCCCGTGCTGCCATCCTCTCCTGGGAGAGTTCTTGTCCAGGGGAGTGAACGCCTGCCCACTGGTCAGAAATTCTTGGGCTCACGTTTTCCATGTGTCCCCCAACCACCACCCCCTGGGGGTGGGGGAGCAAACTCAACAGACCTCAACTCCCTTCTGCTCGTCTTTCCAAGCACATCTCTTGAGGAATGCCTCACTTCTCTGCTTCCTGAGAAATCTGGGGACTGGTGGACAAACTTCCTCCCTCCTTAATCCATCTCTTTTTCTTTCTATCTTTTCCTACCTTCCTTCCTTTCTTACAGGGTAACAAAGTTTGCTTAACTGGAGGTTGGGTTTTCCTTTTATCCACCATGTTTCTAATGTCTAATTTAGTCCCAGTGGGCTGTGTCACACGTTGAGCATTTTCCTGGTGGATTTGCATTGTCCATGTTAGAGTTTAGCCCCTGTTGCATTATTTATAATGACCCCAGCTTAGTGCATCTCCTGCTTCTTTCTGGATTTATTTACCTTTTTGATGATATACATCCTTCGTCTTTGTGGCTCTAAATTATTTTGTCCTCATTCTTTTTTTTTTGTGAGGAAGATTTGCCCTGAGCCAACACCTGTGCCAATCTTCCTCTACTTTGTATGTGGGATGCCTCCACAGCATGGCTGATGAGTGGGATAGGTCTGCACCCAGGATCCGAACCTGTAAACCCCGGGCTGCCGAAGCAGAGTGCACAGAACTTTACCCACTTGGCCAGGGAGCTGGCTCCTCTCCTCATCCTTGAATGATCATTTAGGTCTACGTGGAATTCCAAGCTGACAGTGCTTTCCTTCAGCATGTGCATGACATTGCTCCATTGTCTTCCAGTCCCTGCTGTCCCCGATGCTCTCAATCCAATTGTTGTTCCTTAGTAGATAATCTGGGTTTAAGTTTATTCCCCCCCTCTCTGGCATCTTTAATAATCTCTCTTTTTTCTTGATCTACAGACTCCTCTTTGAATGTCTGTTACGTTGTGTAGAACTAGGGGTGTTCTTCCAATCTAAGGATTTGTCTATTTCCTTGTTCTGAGTATTCTCAGCTGTTATCTCTTTGACTATGGCCTCACCCCCGTTTCCTCTCTCCTCTGCTTCTGGAATCACCACGAGATGTGTCGCGGCGTCTCTTGCTCTTCCGTGTCTCAGCGGTTTGCATTTCTCTTTCATCTCTTCATCTTAGTGTTGTATTCTAGGCGAAATCCTCAACACTTAAATCATTTTACTACGTCTTCTCTTTGGCTGTGCCTTATATGGACTTGATAACATCTGTTGAGTTTTTCTTTTTTATTTCAACAACTATATTTTTCACTTCCTGGCTCCTAACTGGTGCTTTTTCATATCTGCTATTAGTGATTAATAACTGCCAGTTTTTGTATTTTTTTAAATACAATTTTTCCTTCCTTTACTCCTTTGAAGATATTACCATACTCATTTTAAATCCTTTCACATTACTCTATTATTTTCATTTTTTCAGAAATAAATTCGTCACTGATTAAATGTTTTGGCTGCCTTTTATGATTTTAATCTTCCTCCTGTGTTTTGAAATTCCCAGTGCCAGTTCTTTGCCTTCCACTTCCTCTCCTCATGTCCAACCTTTCACATCTGGTCTTTTGGGGGTTGCCCCCTCCCAGCAATGCGCAGCCCCAGTCATAATCAACTTTTATGCTACAGCTTGAGCCCTTAGACGCAAACCCAATCCCTTTGCCGGTACACAGCTAGGCCTAGTTTCATATTGCAGATTAATTTCTGTTCTTTTTTTCCACCCAAGCAAACAGCTAACGTTCTACCAGAGACCTCGTTAGTAGCTGTAGCTCAGTTCAGCCTATGTTCTTTTGCAGGGAGCCCCAGCGCATCCCACCCGGTCTGCACGGGAACTTTCCGTCCCCCTTCTCTCTTTAGAGTAGAACTCCTGGCCACTCCTGCCTGTCTCTCCTCCTGCTTTCCAGCAGGCCTGAGGGTTGGTCCCTGCTCACTGTTCTGTGATCCTGTTTTATTACTGGTCCACGTAGATGATTAAGCTGTTTCTTGAGTACTGAGTGGTTTTTATTGAGACTTAAGAAAATGAATCAAACATATTTTTAAGAATTGTTTTGCTTATCATAGCTTTGTATGTGAAGTGGAATGCGTTTCTGCAAGAACTTGCTCTGCCTTCTTGACCACCTCCCCCTCTGCTTTAGATCCTTTTCCGTCTCCTTCAACAAGACGTATTACCATGCATGATTATAGTTCAATTTCGTGTCATTCTCATAAAGAGTACATTCTTCCATGTATTTGCATATTTAATCCTCTTCACTTGACTTTGCCTAAATCTAAAGGAAAGCTGGCCCTGGGAAGGAGATAGGAGCAATGTGGGATCAGCAGGACCAGGTTTTGATTTGCTCTGAAGCCAAGAGACAGCTAAGCCCAGGCTGGAGTGTGAACATGCTGTGGCTTTCTAGGATGCCCTCCGGTGCTGAGTCAGCAGGAACTGGAGGATGCTTCTGTGGGTCCCTCTTCTCCCCTTTCTTAGCAGTCCCCGCCCATCTCTCATACTGATCGCGGTTCATTACTTTGGAGGAGTCGGTCTCTCTTCTCCCTGTGGTCCTTTTCTTCCTCCCTGCTGCCACTCCTTAGTTAGGTCTTCCCTACCACCCCCGAGTCTACAGTCCAGAACTTTGTGAGCCAAGATTTCTTTTGCATCAAGCTCCTTCGCACTTAAGAGACCTCATAGTGTTGAGTACTTGCTTCCAGGCCTTTGTCAAAAGCCAGGGAACTGGCAGAGTTGGGAAGCCCCCTTGAAAACCATTATTTCTTAATAAGAGTAAGGGATATTATGTGCATGAAGGGCAAATAGTCTACGATTAATTGCATTAGATAAAAGGTTAACATGATGTTGATGATACATAGTTGAAACAAAATAAGAAAGGAGAAAATTCTTTTCTTTTCTTTTATGGGCTTCCCACCACTTATGTCTAACTACTGCGTGGTATGAAAATAAACATGGATCTCACTGGATATGCCAAATTAATTTTGTTGCAAGTGTCTTTTCATTACAAAAGAAAACAGACAGACCTAAAGTTAGTTAATTTCTATAATGTTGCATGTATATGTATAATACAAATATGAAACTTATGTTAACTTATACATGTTATATGTATGTATTTATACATATATAAATATGTGTATACGTTTGTCATAGTTTGTTGTATATGCATCATGAGTTATGCTATTGCAGTTGTATTTTCTGCTCAAAACTACAAAAATTTAGAAGAAAAACAGTTTGTTAGTGTCTATTTAGCAGCTAAACTGATAATCTAATTTTAGTAATAGATTTAATAGGTGATAATGGCCAAGGGCTTGCCACACCCAGGTAATTTACTGCATTTTAATAAACTCCTTGAGCATGTTATCTAAAGATTGAGCAGGGGAAGAAATTTAATTACCTATAACAGGCTAATTTGGAGATATTTTGTAAAGATTTTCTGGAACACTTTAAGTCATACTACAAAGACAACTCAGAAGGCAGACATAGTTCCCTCTCCATGTGGAACTAGTTCTTGTCTTAAGGAAAACAGTGTATTTTAGCATGTCACTGAACCTCATGAGAAGAAGACAGTCTTTTCAATTTTTCTAATCTTTTGCAATTTCATAGGTGAAAATGGAAATAAAACCTCAATATTTTTACCTTGCATATCTTTGACCATTAATGAAATTGAGCATTATATATATCTTTGATCATCTATGTTTCTTTTCGTAAATTGTCTCTTCATATTCCTCGTGCACTTTTTTTTTTTAGGATTTTCACCCTCTTTTGGATTTATAAAACCTCTTTCGTGGTATAGGTTATTATATTTTAAGTAACAAGACATTTGAAGATGTAAATGAAAAAGGTTTAGTTTTCTTATTTTATAATAACATAAGCTTTTGAATTTGTAAACCTGCAAGGATAGGGATTGGCTATCACCCAATGCAATGTCTCTGTCCATCCTGAACACTGCCTTCTCTTGCTGAATTAGGGCTGTCCACGCGAAGGCCTGCACATGGCATTGCTCTTCCTCCTTTTTGACATTTAAAATATTTATAATTTGCCCAAGATAAAAAGACTAGAAAAGAAAACATATCAGTTTCCTATAATAAATCACCCACAAGAGATTTTTCTACTGTGTGACTGGCATTATATTTGCATAAAGTGAGAGGTAAGACGTGAAGTGTTTGATTCAGGCAAAAACAGTTTCCAAATGTCACATTTAAGCTGTCAGCCAAATATGCAATCAGCAGGACCCCACACTTGGGACAAAGCATTGTAAGGGGATCTTAGATTCCTTCCTAAGATCCGGGGTCCCTTGCCTTTTACTCTCCTTTACTAAATTAATCTCTGTCAGCTACCTCTTTCTTATTCGTTAGGAAATATTTCAGAGATCAAAAACATGCAGAGACTAATTTAGCAAATGTCAATTTGTCCCTCCTCAGCTTAGCTGATGAACATTACAAAGGCAGTGGGCACTCCCTGTGGTGGTCCTCAGCCCAAAGACCCCATTCCCTCCCTGCCCAGAGGGAACTGCAAGCCTGGGTTCGGTGGTTACTGATCCCTGCATGCCTATCTTATGTTACATGTGTACATAACTTTAAACAATATGTAGAACTAACTCGTTTGCTTGTTTTTGTCTTTTTTTAGTAAATGTTTTTGGTTTTTTTATGTAAATGTATAACACAACACGGAACCTTTACTCAATAGTGTGTTTCTGAGATTTACCCATGTAGCTACTTGCAGCTCTAGTTCATTTATTTTTCTGGCTGTATAGTATTCCATTGTATGACTTCTCGCTCACCTTGCTTTCCTGGAAATTCCTCTCCCATGTTCCTTTTCCTTTATAAAGCCAGTAGATATTCAGTGTACCCTATTCATTTCTACTGCCATAATTCCAGAGCATTTCAAGAGAGGAAATGCCTTCTCCATTGTTAACCTTTCAAAATACTGTTCAGTGCATGTTGGTTTTGCTGCTATTACATTACCCTTTTGCTTTATCTCCTTTTATCTTCTCCTCATTCTTTCTTACTTTACATACAGACATAGAAATGAAATGGAAACTGTTTTTTCTAGAAGCCCTGACTCTTGTCCCTGTTCATTTGTGTGCAGTTCAGTATTTATCTACTAGAAGGGCTGTGAAGTTCTCAGTCTGGCTCATACTTGACTCCTTCTTCAGAAACACTAGTTCCCAGCCCCTGAGCTCGTGACTTGCTGCCACCAGCCACAAAGTTATGAAATGAATGAAATTTGTCACCAGGAACACAAGTATTCCCCCCCCCCCCCGATTTTTGGATTCTTTCTCTCATTCTAAATCAAAAGTTTTGCTTTTTCTCACAAATGAAAGTGTCTTAGTTTCTATCACAGAATTTCAGACTTCTGAAAATGGGAGTAGGGGGTCAGTGGGGTGAGGGCTGGCCACACTGTTTCCTGAAAAGTGCGCTGGAATCAGAGAAAGCCAACTCCCCTTCAGCTTTGTTACATGCCAACTCTGAGAGCATGGCAAGTTACTTACCCTCTCAGCCTGCATCTCCTCACTTACAAAATCACCTTCTTGGGGCCAGTCCCTTGGCCTAGTGGTTAACTTCACCACGCTCTGCTTCAGTGGCCCAGGGTTCATGGGTTCAGTTCCCAGGCGCTGACCTACACTGCTCATCAGCAGCCATGCTGTGGCAGCAGCCCAAATACAAAATAGAGGAAGCCTCGCACAGATGTTAACTCAGGGCAAATCTTCCTCAGCAAATAAATAAATAGAAAGTCACCTTCCTTTCAGGATCTTGAGGGATTAAACATATATATACCGAAAGCAGGCTCCTAGAGTGGAGCAGATACTAAAGCCTGTTCATTTGCACACTTCCTTTCTTCCCCAATTGTTCTCCCAGGAGCTCTGCTCACACACAGATAAGACCTGACCACCTCCCACTCAAGCATGCAGAGGGGCTGGGAGCCAAGCATGATTGCATCCTAGCACCTGTCTTCCGAAGGGACCACCCCAGTTTCTTAAAAGTTGAGTAGAAAAATTTACTAAAAACTAGATGAAGGTTAATGTGCTGTATAGACTTAGTTTCCTTAGAAATATCCTACATAATGCCTCCTGCCAGAGATGACATAGAAAATAACCATTCCAATGCCAAGCTCCTGAAGTCATCTATTTGTAGATGCTCAGACTTGAGACTTCAGGGTACGTCCCCCCAGCCACCTTTCCCTAAACGGCTTCAGACTCCCTGGAGAACCACAGTGTCCCGTCCTCCAGTCCTAATCCCATGTGGCTCTTCGTCAAAGATCTGGACACGTGTCCATTTCCTCGATGTCTCTGGTAGCCTGGATCAGCACTCCAGCTCCTCTCTCAGGTTTACAGCAGCACACGTGCTTGCTCCCCCGTCCAGGGACCAGAGCTGCATTTCTCCAGAAGACTATTTGAGAAATTTTATATATATATTAATCGGAATGTTTTCAATTATAAGTGAAGGAAACTCCAATCAGTCCAGGGGGAGACAGAATGGGCTGGGTCTCTACTGAGTTCTGTGATCTGAATACCAAATGGATGCTGGGACAGATGTGGTTGGATCCAGGGTCTCAACCATGTCATCAGAGCACACGCCCCACCCCCACCGTGTGTGTGTGTATCCGTGTGTGTGTGTGTGTGTGTGTCTAATTTAGCTTTGCTCCCCTTTCTCCATTGTCCTCATTCTTTCCTATCATAGGCAGGAACTGGGAAAGTGGTTCTTGTCAGCTCAAGTGCCTTTCCTTTCAGTTCATAATCCTACAGAAACTAAAACCTGCCTTGCCTTATAACCTGAACGGGCTTTGCATTTTAACACAAATGCAAGATCTTGTGACAGACCATCCCACCAGAACCCGGGGGGTTAGGTAAAGGGGGATGTAGAACATAAGGAAGGGCACGGGGAGGATGGAAAGCCCCAGCCATCCTGGTGTCCAAGAGTCTTTTGGAGTCTATATTCTGAAAACCATCAGCAGCAGCATAAGCAGCCATCTGAAACATGGGGCAGCGAGAGCTCACGGGCCCCTTCCCTCACTGCCTGCAGGGACAGAAGACGTGATTAGTGTCCCCATGGTTTCCTGATCGTCCCCCTTCCAGGATGTCTGGAAAGATCTTGCTCCCTGCTGCCTTGACTGCGCTGTGGTCACATGGTCTGCTTTCAGCAATGAAATGGGAGTACAAGTGATGCGGCTCACTCACAGGTGGGAGCACTTACGTGTCAGTGTGTGCTTTTGCACATGTTCTTCCTCTGCAGCCACAATCATGAAGGAATTCTTACATGAGAAGGATGAGCCAAGAGATCAAAGTGGCCTGAAAGGAGAGGCTGGTGCAAGGAGAGTAGTGCCCTGGATCATTTTCTAGATCACAGTGGGATTTGGAGTGAGAAATAAACCTTTGGTCTCAAGCCACTGAGATTTGGAGGTTGTTACTACAGCATTGTCTAGCCTATCCCACCCTATGCTAACACAAGTGGGTGTTGAAAAATGGGTAGTTCTATCTTTTCAGTGAACTCAAGGAATTTGAACATTTCACTTAACTCCTCTGAACATAAATTCATTTTTGCAAACAGCCTAAGATCATTGCAGAGAAGAACATTAGCTAACTATTAGCAGAAATGATGGTCTGAAATAATGTCCAGGGTGTCAGAGACCAGCTGGATGCCCACTAGCACCGTTTACTCATCCTCGCACTCAAGAAAACTACATTTCCCAGCCTGCCTTGCAGTGGGATTCAGATCATGTGACTAAGTCCTGGCTGATGGAATGTGGGCAGAATAGTACCCTTGCCTTCCAGGCTGGTCTTAAAATGTCCCACGTAAGATCTTCCTTGCTTTCCCCTCTCTTTCTCATTTTCGAGGCTTCGAGCAAAGGACTCAATAATGATGGAGCATAAAGTGACAGGAACTCAATTCCTGAGTTGTCATTTAAGGAGAAACCTAGAGGATTGCTGTTCTTGAAAATCACCTGACCCAGAGAGCATAAACTCATCTCCCTAGATAATACGCCGAGTAAGAACTATGTCAAGGCTGACCATGGAGAAGGTCGGCTGGGATGTTCCATGATCGAAAGGGGAGCTTGGGGCCACCCACAGAGGCTGAGGGCCTGATACTCTGGATGAATGTTTCAAACTTCTGGCTTTTACTTAATTGATGACGACTAAACTCAACTGAGTGGATAATAACTTTGAGCAAGCCACTCTAAAGTGGAGCATCTTCACAAACTACTCCCAAATTCATTTTTTGCTTTGTTTTTGAGGAGCACCTCTGTTCATCTGGTCCGTGCTCAGAGGACTGTCCAGAGTGTCGTCTCACCTGGGGAGGTTCTTTCCATGACCCACACTGAGCCAGGGCCAGCAGAGAGGCTGTGGACCCTTCTCTCCTCGCCCCTCCTCAGCCACTGTCCAACATTCACATTTCTCTTTTTTTCTCCCGTTGTGCCTGGGCACAGTAATGAACAATTATAATAATAAATATTAAAAAATATTTTAAAAGGCCTTTGATCATGTTCTAGATTTATGCTTAAATACCCTTGGAGAGAGAATACCTGTTACGAAGAAAAGTTAAAAAAGTTAATTAGTCTTTCGAAATTCAAACCGAAGACATGCTAGAAATGCTCCACCAGAAATTCCAAACTCGTGTCCAAATTGAAAACCCTTAAGTCCAATATGTCATGAGATCGTCTAAATAGGACTTGCCTTTAGCTTAGTACATGCCAGGCACTGTGTCAAGTGCCCTACGTGGTGGACGGACATTATTAACCCCAATGGAATTCCTTCCCAAGGGCTCAGTCAGCCCTTGAACCTTTGCCTGGGTTCAGAGTCGGTTGTCCTGATTTTACATCCTTCAGAGGCTGATGAAATCCACCAAGACCAGGAAAGCTTCCCTCCTTCCATGAATTGACCCCAGTTACAGCAGCAAAGGGTGTGCCAGCATCCAGGTAACCCACAATGCTGAGAGGGAGGGAGGGAGTCAAAGAATGAATGATACATACAAGCAACCAGAAGTGCTTAAATCCACGATTATTGTATTTCTGCTGGGGTAGAACTCAAGAACAATGAAGCATGCCTCTCATCAGGCTTATTGTAAAGTAAGTAATTTAGTAAACACAAAACAAAGCTGCTGAAAGATGTCTTGAAAGCAGTTTGCCTCATGGAGCATGAAGGGTGATTTGGGTGCAAACATAAGGACCACTATCGTGGAGCAATTATAGATGTTAAGCGACCTCAGAAAGGCTCTAAGTTCACAGTGGACCTTGTCCAAGAAGCTTTAGGTGTGGGAGGGGTGCAGTCTATTCTTTATGTCAACAATGGCTCTTTTGCCCTCTTACACACTAAAAAAAGAAGGAAATACTTGTAGGACTACTTCTCACAACTGTGGGGGAAATGCGTCTGCGTTCCTGTCCTTGCAATTGTGGGGTTATCATAATGGACAATAAAGTGGTACCCTGCCGCTGTCCCGGGGGTTGAGGAAGCAGTGTCCAGACTCCCATCGCGGGAGAGACACAGTCAAGACCTAAGAACACCGACGCCTAATGAGAGTAGACCTGGGTATCGTGCTGGGCACTGTGCAAAGTGCTCTCCAGCAGGACCGCATTGTCCTCTCGACCACCCCCCAGGGCAAGCCCTCTGATAACCCCTCTACAGAGGAGGAAACGGTTTGCCGCTGACCAAGCTCTCACAGATGCCAAGCGGCAAAGCCGGGATATGAGCCCACGTCGTTTGGCTCTTGAGCCCCAACACACAGCCATAGGCCTGTGCTGCTGGGACCCAGGCCAGGACCAGCACCACTGCCACTCCCTCAAGGTGTCCAAACAGCCTGTCCACGGCCCAGCTCAGCCTCAGCCCTTTTCATTTGTGAGCCGTGTGGGGAGATTAGGGTCGCCCCTGAGTAGGAAATGACAGCAACCCAATATCGGGTCGGGAGTTAACAGGCTGTGGTGACCACAGGGCCCCATGCCATCACTCTCGGCTGCTTCTCATTTTGGCTGCTGCTGTGAAAGGTGGTCTTTGCGATGCTGCCGGGGGAGCCACTTCAAGTGCCCAGAGCATCTTTTGCTTTTTCAGCCCCTTTTTCAGGGGTGGAAAGGAGAGGCAGCCCTCAGCCAGCAGGGCTGAGTGCCAGTGACCAGATGGGATGCTCTACAGCAGGTCTACGTGCTCCTTAGTGGCTCCCCTGGGGGATGGAGCCCAGTTACCATGAGGTCAGGCCACTCAACAGTGCCCACCGTGTGGCTTTTCCTCGTTGCCACTTTACTCTCCTCACTTCTTACTCCTGCTTCCTGGGATCGCTTAACAAGCCCCTCCACCCAAGGCCTTGTCTCAGGCTCTGCTTCGGAGGAAACCAAACTAAGAAGGAAGGTACTCAGGGTGCAGCCCTCCACCACAGTGACAGCAGTGGAGGGATAACAAGGATGCACTCCTAGGCTCTCCCTGTGCTCCTCCATCCACACCATCACCCCATGACCCCCGTGACCGTTCTGGACATGTTGCAGTCAGTTCTCTAGAAGTAGGTGCTGCGATGGAGTTTGGAGGACGGGATGTGGATTAGGGGTGGGCACTTGTGAAAGGACTGAGGACTAAGAGAAGTCAAATGTGAGTCAGCCCTCACAAAGGCTCAGCTACCGGCAAGCTGTGGGCAAACACGGCCCTACGTGGGCCTGTGCTGGGCCTTTATCCCCCAGCCTCGCTGACTCACTCAGAGGGCGTGGCCCTGCACAGGGGATCTCTGCCTGCCGCTGGGCAGCAAGTTCTTCCCTGAGTGGGGACCTGGTGGCCCATCCTTGCACCTGCCACAGTGCGGGATGGTACTGTCTATATGCCAGTGTGCAGGGTGAGCCTCTCAAGGACACTGACCTCAAGCTGTTTGGTCTTCAATAACCGACACATTGCCTGGCACAAGTGGCTAACCAATAGCTGTTAAATGATTTAATATTAAATATCAATGATTGAAGAAGCTTCTAGTACAGCCTTCATTTTATAGGAAGAAGGAGCAGGAGCCCAGAGTGATTAAGTGACCTGCCCAAGGTCACACAGCCGGGAAGGGGCAGAGCGCTTCTACTGCACAGCTTTGCTGTGAGGTCCCTCAGTCCTTGCGCTGCTCTCAGAGGCCTGGCGCAGCAACATCGTACATTTTCTCATTTTGATTCTCCGCTGGATGCGCACCGCTGGGCAGATTTCCAGCCATGTTGAAAACAATAATGAAGAACAAATACAGAACCATTAAGCACCTATGGGCCTCAGGGCTGGAAGGACACAATGACAATGCTCTGTACCCAGGAAGGAGGGGAGAGGCCGAGTCGTCTCCTGTCACCACGTGCATTGGATGGAACCAATCCCCATATTTCTTGAAAGGTGATCCCAAACTCTAAAAAAGACTGTTCTAGATCAAATCTACGTGCTTGTATCTAGTCTTGCCTCTGGGCTGATAAAATGACAAACTTTCCATGCCACTCTCCCAACTCTGGCGAGTCCCCTTTAAACGAGGGCTGATCCTTTCGGACAAAACTACAGCAAGGCTAGGGATGCCCAAGGATCACGAAGGGCAGCGTGTTTACCCAGCCAGAGTGCTCCAGTGTGGGGCAGCGTGCCAAGGCACAGGGATGTGTTCTCACGGTGTCCTGATCGTTCAGCGCTAAAAGCCGTGCTCTGACAGAGACTCAGTCTCACAAATTCTGCCAGAGTCCAAACCCAGACGCTGCCTTATCAAGCCACCAGCTGCCATTCCAGGGGAATCTGACGATTATTTCCTAAGTTTGGCTATCTGCAGGATGTAAGAAGAATGGAAGGAAGCTGCACTTATAATTAGCAGTGTGATGATTTCAGAGTGCTCTCTGAATGGAGCTTGAATATTTGTGCTGTGCTACAATGTTGTGACTGGGCACTTGATGATTACAGCCATTTGCACGGAGCCAGGCACCTATTCCTGTTAGGGAAGCAAAATACGTACCCTGTATGGCTTGCTCATCAAGTTGAGCCAAGCTCCCATGACAGGCAGGCAGGAAAGCCCGCAAGTGAATGGCATGCGAGGGCACTTGGCATATTTACAACACTCACATCTCAGGTCCCTCATTATTCATGCATTTGTTACTCTGTGCCACCAGTCAAACTCCATTTCCTTGAAATATTTGTGAATCTGAGCAAGAAAACAAGCTGGAGCCCAGTGGGTTCCTTGCCTTCTCCGGAAAGCAGCCCCAAGAAAAGTTGGAAGCCCCTTCCATCCCAGTGTGAAGAGGCACGCGGAGCACGCTTGTCTGCATTCTCCACACACTGGCCCTACAGAGGGCAGGATTTGGAAACAAGACTGCTAGGGTCAAGCGGAACAGGACGCCGCGAGGCCACAGAGTCCCCACCCCTCCTCTGTCTGCCTCGTCCCTGGTGCGCAGGGCTCTTGGGGACTGTTTTTCATTTTGCCCTTTGGTGGAGCTTTCAGACAGTCGTTGGGTGTGGGATCCACTAGGGCTAGGCAGGTGGACACTGGCTGTGAGAACGTCATTCCGGTGACGTGTTGATCTAGGTCTGTAAAGGGAGGCCCTGAGGATGGCAAGTCAACAGGCGCTGACGCACAAATGCAGGCCGGCCTTGTCCCTCCATCCGGGGGACGCCAGGAAACGTGCAGCTTGGTCAGAGAGCCTGAGAACCTCATTATCCTAAGGGCGGAGTGAGACAAAAAGGGGAGGGGGCCAAGAGGATTCTTGCCAGCGAAGAACCATCCTCCTTCTCAGGGAGAGTTGAATTCACTGCAGAGTTAAAAGCTGAGGTCAGGCTGACGCCTACGCGGCTGCTTTCCCACCTGTGCCCAGGCAGCGGGGCTGCCCTCCACTCGGGGCCTCACTCGCCTTGTTAATGACATGTGTCACACTGATGACTTTCTCCATGTAATTTGTTCCCTGGCATATTCTGCAAAGGATTCAATTAAAACTGAAGTGGAGATCAGAAGGCCTGGGCAGACAGGTATCTACATGCCAGATTCTCCCGAGCAGGGGAAAAGCAGCAAACTCCACACTATGCCACCCCAGAAATGCGGGCTGTTGATGGCCAGCCCCACCTGGGGACCACTGCCAGGACAACCTCTAGCAGGGCACAGCAATCAGCCTCAGAAAACCGACCTGGCGCTGACTCTGGTGGGAGTGAATCCTGAGAAGAGAGAAAGTAATCAACTTCAGGAAAAGATGTCATTTTCTCCCAGCAGCTGACGGGAGGTGGGGGGTGGAACTCCTAAAAGCCGGCACAGCCAGATACGCCACCGGCGTTTTGAACAAACATCTTATGGGTTGTTTAAATTAGAGACAGTCAGAGATAAAGACGTATTTCATCCAGCTGTTTGCTCAGGACTTAGCTCTAATTCTATCTCAAACGTTGTTCATTGTTTAAAGTCTTTATATTCAGAAGTTGTTCCCAAGCATATCTGCAGGGGAAGAAGCAGAATGCTGATAGCATTTGTGAGCCCTGTTGGCCGGGCTGGGTCTCAGGAAAAAGAATGAGATAAACGCCTGAGTGGGAGGGCTCCCTTTCAGTGACCGGATGCTGTGCAGAGCTGAGACCTCGAGCGACACCGCAGCTCCAGGCTGCCCCAAGGTCCCACAGAGCAGAGGGACTAGAGCAGCTGGAGCCACTGAGGCCTTTTCCGGAGCCAGGTCCTGGCCCTGAGGCCAGGTGGGGGAAGAGGAAGAGGAGTGGCTTCCCGTCTGTGTGCGTCTCTCCCAAAGTAGGGCCCACTGGCCCAGGCAGGAAAAAGATGGCCTTTTCTGATAGGAATGCTGTTTTATTGTTTGGAACAATAGATTGAGGTCTTGGTAAAGACATTATTTGAACTCAACTGTTTTGTGGCGTTATGAAAAAGATTATTATGTGATCTCGATCTGATTAGTGTGGGACTGAGCTAAATGATGGATGAAGCAATTGCTTTCCTGCAAGACCAAAATTACAACAAGGTTGGATTTAACCTTGGCAGATATTCACTGGGATTTCTGAAACAGCTAAGGGCAAGGTGCAAAATAATATATTAAGAAGAGAGGGAAAAAATATATTTGTGGTCGAACTCCATCCCTATACATCCAAGAAAAGGCTCATGGAGGAAGTTCTTGAGTGGCCTGTGAGTGGCCTGCTGAGGAAGGTCAAAAGAAATGAGTAGGCAGATGCGGAAGTAAGAACGAGGAGCTGCAAGGAGCCCCGGAATGGAGCCATTCTTTTATTTTCCCAGATGAGCACACAGGTATGCAGTGTCTTGCTCCGAGGCCTCCTACCTTATCTGGCCACAACCAGGTCCAGGCCCAGCTCTCCTGACTCCCAGTATAGAGCTTGTGGAGAAGAAGGTCAAGCAACGGGGCTGCTGGCAGCTGCCTCTGTTCCCAAGATGGTGCCTGGTGGGTGAGGGCAAGCTTGGTGAGAGGGAGAGAGAGAGAATGGATTGGTAGTCAAATTGAAGAGATGAAGACAAAGTCAAATGCAAGCATGTAGAGAGTGAGGAACAAAGTCAGGAGAGGTCAGAGAGGGTGTGGGGCTGGGGGAAAGGGGCTGGCAGCATGGTGGTTCGTGGTGGGTGACCGAAGCTATAGTAATAAGGCCTAGATTCTCCCTTGCCACGCTATAACCATGGTGAGGCCACTGTGCCCCATCATAAAATAGCATCATTTAACCTCTTTTTTTTTTTATTTATTTTTTATTTTTTTTATTAATGTTATGATAGATTACAACCTTGTGAGATTTCAGATGTACATTTTTGTTAGTCATGTTGTGGGTACACCACTTCCCCCTCTGTGCCCTCCCCCCACCCCCCCTTTTCCCTGGTAACCACCGATCAGATCTCCTTATCAGTATACTAATTTCCACCTATGAGTGGAGTCATATAGAGTTCGTCTTTCTCTGACTGGCTTATTTCGCTTAACATAATACCCTCTTTTTGAAAGTCTATTGGAGGTGAGAAGCAAATCTAGTTGTTCAAGTGAAAAATAACTACTCTACTCTTCCTAAGTATAAATCCCCCACGTGTCTGGAGGGGCACCCTCTGGAGCCCAGGACCCCATCTCTGAGGTGGAGAATGACTAGGAAAGGCTGGAGATTATTATTCCTCCAGGAAAAAAAACCCCAGAAGTTCTGTTGAACTTCTGTTGCTCAACAGAAGCCTGCTGAATCTGTTTACGCACAATGAATATTCATGGTCGAATATTCATGATGGACAAATGCTAGTTGAGATGGTGCGTGACATCAGTCTCCAATAATGACAAAACTCTAAGTGGGAGGTCTCAGACTCACATACTCCAGGGTCTGGGCAGAAACTTAAGTAGAAAACAGGATTATTTCATAAGGAGTCTATTTTGGTTATCAATTGCTGCACAACAACCATGCTCACAGGTAAAGTCTTAAAACAACAATTATCTCTATGCCTCCATGGGTTGACTTGGCTCAAGAGGGACCTAGCCCCAAAAGTGCCAGAATGTTCCTTCCACATTTTATTGGTCAAACAAATCACTAAGGTCAGCCCAGGTTCAAGTATAGTGTATTTGTTTCTTATTCTCTATGTTCTTGCATCTGACTTTCTTGTCGTTATCTCCAATTTTCCATTTTGAATTTGACCGCCGATTCAGTTTCTCTCTCTCTCCAGCCTTGCATTCACCTGCCAGGCGCCACGCTAGACACAGAGCCAGCTTCCGGGCCTCGCTGTTACTCAGCATGCTTGTGCTCCTCTATGAGCACTGTACAGGGAGTCAGAAGAGGTGGGTCTGGGACTTGGTGGTGCTGCAGATAACCTGGGTGGCCTCGGACCGAGACATCGCACCCAGGTTTCCTCATCTGCAAACTGTACCTGTTGTTGAAGGGTGACCCGCCACGTTACAGAAGAGCACGTGGGTCAGGAGACGCCACAGCCACCCTTGGACGAACAACTCACCGCAGTGTCTTAAACTTTCCAAAGGGTTCACTTCGCTTTGCGTATGAATCGCATAGAAGCATCCTTTACAAATAATGACCGTACTCTCTCCTATTTTTGTTGAAAACACACCCCTCCCAGGTCTGGTTCTCACTGTCCTTCTTTTGGTAGAGACACAGTACAGTCCATATTCCGCTTTCCCTCCAGCACAGCTGTGAAAACAATGACAGAGCGAGCATGATGACAGAGGGCAACCATGCGATGGCAGGGAGATTCCAGGGAGCGGCGGGGACTGTGGCAAGGGGAGCATGCCTGCCCGTCTAGCGCTGAGTGCCTGTCATTCAGCTGCCGCTGATTTTTATCACCTGAGAAAGACTGTTGATCACGTTGCCTATAATTTACTTTAAAATACTTCAGCGCCTTTCACGTGATACATCTGTGTACACAATTTAGTTTAATCTATGCACTGGGTGCAGTCAGTTAACATTTGAAGTACCCTTCAAATTAGAAATTCACACTCCAGGGGTGGTTAGTTACCATTTGAAAGACCCTAATCAAAGGTCTACAACCCAGAGAGAAACACTTCAAATACTGCTCTGTGAATCTGCACTGAGAAACGGTTCAATAACACCCCTCTGAGGGGTGACTTAGCCCCTGGGTTGCTAGTTTGCACTGCTGGGCAGGCATAGTCACAAACAGCGCACTACTCTGGGCTCTGCACCTCCAGGACCCCATCAGTCTCACTGAAACCAGGGAGCCCATCTGAATGATCAGATCCCCTAGGTCACGCCTGGCCTTCAAAAGATAACAACCGCAGAGTTCTCCACAGATGCAGGCACTCCCCTCCTGGATGCGTTTCTCTATGCCTGAGTGAAGGGAGTGTCCTCCTGACCTGCTTATGGTAGTTGTGAGCTGGGCGCATGTGCAGGTCACATGTGATAAATCCAGTTCCCAATTCCTGTCTCCCTAAGTCCTGGGAGCCCCTCCTCTACATTAGGCCGGGAGTACTCTGGCATCTCAGCTTTATTAAACTCAGGCCACTTTTGAGGCCCAATTTCAGTTAACCAAACAAGCCCATTGGTAGAGCCACTTGCAATGGCAGAAGCTGACACATGAAATCTGAAACCAATATCAATGAATTTGGTCCTACCCACAATTCTAGTCCTCCTTCCCTAGTCTATCACCCTTAGAATCCACCCCCACACATGTTCTCCAGGTTTCTATGGATATATATTAGGAAAGTCTTATAGTCCTTTGGTGTACAACCTATTTCTTCCTGGGCCATAGCACATGTCTGTGCCTCTGGAGCACGCTGAGATTGGAGCCCAGTGCTGAGCTGAGTGGGAAAATGGGGTGGTTATGGAGGGTCTTGAGGAGAATAGACATCCCCTTTCAAGGCACGTACCCCACTGGGGCATGGTTATCACAGGGTTTTCAAGAAAACAAGTCTAGTCTCCCAGGACCTGGAAGGAAGCCATTTCTGCTGGTAACTGAGATGTGGATGTCGGTTTCACGTGACAATCCGTCTAACCAGAGGTGCTCATTCTGAGTTTCAGGAGCCTATTTTTCCCCATTGCCCTGACTTATACATGAGAAACTTGGTGAGATTGTGAATCCAACTGTTGAACTTCAGCAATCATTACAAGTAAATTTTGTGTTTAATTTTTAGCAACGTGAGCCCTACAGCAACAAGAAATAAGAGATTCTTTTCTGTCATGAAAGCTCCTAGTTCTCAGACCGTGACTTGAACTGAGAGTTAAAGGACCTTTATTTTCATTTCTTTCTGTACTTGCTTCAAGTGTGCTCAGCAGGATCTGCCCCACACCTCGGACCTTGTAGGAATTACTGTCACCATGATGGCCCAGTACAGCAGCCACTTGTACTCCCAAGTGCATGCGTCAGTGGTGCTTCACCACAGGGAATAGCCTGATTGGCTGTGACGCCACTCGAGCCACGGCGTACTGGCATCAGTTGTTACTGAGCTCAGCGTTGTGCTCAGACCAAAGGGCACAACCAAACCAATCCCCAAATCCCACCTTTCGCAAGTCTATCTTCTGGGACCACTCTCAATATCAATTGTGTATCAGTCAGGGACCAATCAGGAGAGAGAGAACACATAGTAATTTGCATGGGAAAGTTTAATACAAAGAATGAATCACAGGTGATTGGAATAACGAGAAATTGTCTGGTGAGAGTTAAGGAGAAGTATAAAGAGTCACAGAATTGCAAATGGAAGATGCAGCCCTGTCCCCAAGGCTAAGGTCAAGCACCCAAGGAAGAGATGTACCCCTTCAGCTCCCAGCTGGAGTTCCAAACCTCCTTGGTGCAGACGTGGCCATGGTTCACTTGACGCCAGAGAAATCAGTTGCTGTAGTGCTATGCAGGTGGAACTTGCCAGAATTCTGCCTTCTAGAGTACTGAAGGAAGCTGTCCATGAGGAGGTGCTGTGCCTTTACTACAAGGCCACAAGGAGATTTTAGAAGTCTCCATGGTGGTGCTCACCTGCAATGCTGCCTAAAGGGGTGGTGGATGAAGCTGCGGGCCACTGGGCATTGCTGGCCACCATTTGCTGACGGCCCCATGGGCGGGAGAAACCACATGTGCAAAATCCTGGAGAGGAGCACTTTAGAATGAGGAAGAGAAACTCCTTCCTCCTCCAGTGTTCCTGCAGCATCCTCCACTGCATTCCAGCTGACTAAGGAGAAATATTCACAGGGCTCATCTGTGTTATAGTAGAGCAGGCAATGAAGGATGGACTTTGAGATGAGATGCAATAAACTGAGAAATGGAACAGCTGCTTTCACGCTTACAAGTGTCCTAGTTTAGACAGCACATTATATAGCTACCCTGATCATAAGCATTATCAGAAATAATTTCTTAGAGAAGTAATGAGTAAATTTTATTCATGCACTTGCACCATTGCGTGAATGGGGTTCGAGAATCTTGCACACCCCTTAGCCCAACATTACCTACCAAGGGGAGCAGCTCCCTTGGTCTTGAGCTCTGTTTGGCCCTTTGCCTCCTAATTTCTTGGAAGAAGTTATTGCCTAATCTCACCAGATGGGGAGTTGAATCCACTATTAGAATACTGTCTCATTTTTGTCTCAAGGTGAATCTTTCATAAACATTGCTTCATAGTGTCTGTAGAGACAAGAGTGGGGACGTCACTCTTTTATAAAGGATTTATAAAACAGGTACTCTCGCTAATAAATGTTCACATTTTATGGCTTAGTTCTGCTTGCCATAGGGCCCGGTGTCACCAGATCTTCCAGTTTTTAAAGAAATACCACAAATCTGGGTTTTTGTGGAAATCTCTGAATTAATAAATGTTGACAAGTGAATTTGGCCCATGTTGTTGGCCAAGTAAAAATCCGCATCTGTGTGACCTTGGGCAGTTACTTAACCTCTCTGTGCCTTCATTTGCTTATTCATCAAATGAGGATAATAATAATACTTCATTGGGCTGTTAGGGGCTAAAATGGGTATATAGTTAATGTTTAATAGGGACTGGATGCATAATAAGCACTATATGTGTTGGCAACTAAAAAATAAATAAGTAAATTTCTGCCATCCATATGTCCGGGGTCTGTTCGCTTTCTGCTTCTCCTTCCCAGTTTCCATGTTGCCCATTGCGCTGGTCTATTAGCCTCACCTGGCTAATTTATGGAGGGAGCATAAGCAAGACTTGCAATAAAAAGTACACTGGAGGAAGTGAGTACCAATGAGCTGGAAAGTGTACACACTGGAAGGCCTCTTCAGAACCCAGGTTTCTCCAAACGACGCCTTCGCCTCCCATCTGTCGTTCTGCTCTCACCGGGCTAAAGGCGACACGCTGCTGCCAGACCCTGACCCTCGGAGCTAATTCAGTCCAGCTCTGGGCACGGGGCGGGTGCTCAGCAAGAGTGTTGACTTCTCTGGACACAGTAAACACATATGCTCACGTGAGCTCAAATGCCAGATGCCTCGTCTAGAAGCCATCTTTCCCTGGTAGAAGTGTTGACCCAACACTTTGGCATTTAAGCACCAGAAATCAACCTTGTAAGCTCTATTTGAGCCTCGCCCACTGGTTACAATCTTGAAACTCTAATCAAGGCTTTTAATCTTTCCTCCATGGTGGTCGGAGAGCAGGTAGGTCTGAACCTCCAGCACAGGCAGAGGACTGTGGCTTCTGTAGGGGGCCTTATTGCTTCTCCTTTTCCTCACATCTTTTGTCTCTGAGAACTGAAGACAGGGAGGGACGGGGGGAAGAAAGAGAAGTAGCTTGCTTGCTACCAGGTGGTTGGGTCTTGGTGAAGGAAGGAATCGTTAGGGAGGCGGGACTTCGCCGAGCAAGGCTTTCGGCTCACGAGAAGGTGTGCAGTCAGCGAGACTCCTCATCGGCTCCTAGGGTAGCCATGCAGTTAGGGTAGCAGCTCCGTCTCGGGGTGGCCTTCTCATACCCTTTGCACGCTCAGATGGGTGTAGTTGTGACGTGGCAATGGCAGCTGGAAGACTGGACCCGAGAATACTCACAAAACACAACTGGCTCTCCATTGCCGGGTCCTCAGAGGAAAGCAAAAATCTCTCTCAAGAGAAGGAATCTCTGAACTTCAGTCAGTCCTATGCATTGTTAATAACACAAATGCAGTGGGACTCTGATGCTCACTGCGAAACATTCCCAGGAGGAGATATTCACAAGATCACATTTTAACTCAGTTTCGGCTCTACGAAGCATAGCTTGTTGATCCACAGGCTGGATGTCAAAGTCAGTCTGCCTGGGCTTGCTTTCTGATTCTACCATTTTCTAATTCTTGAATAAACTTCACCCTCCCTTCCCTGGTTCCCTGATCTTTGGAATGAGGCGATAACTAATACCTCTTCTACAGAGTTCTGGTGACAATTAAGTGAAATAACAAAGGGAAGCTTAGGACACTGCCTGGCATTCAGCAAGTGCTCAATAAGTGTTGTCTATCGCTGTTTTTGCTGCTACTGCTTCAACTGCATTGTAACCTATTTTCTATTTGAGTAAGATGAGCCACAGTTTTGTATAAAACACAAAACTGTGGGTCTACGTGGATGTTTTGACAGCAAAATATAGAGCTTAAAATAAAATAAGGGAAAATAGAGGAAAGGAAACCATAATATAGTTGAAAACCATTGAACTGGATGTAGGAAGACTCACACATGTTTTTATCCAGGAAACACGTATATGCTGAGTAGGTGCTTGAAGCTGTGCTCCATGCTGAGGGTTAAACCATGAACAAAGTACAGCATCTGCTCCCCTCAAGGAGCTTGTCACCTCGTACCGGGTACTCACCGGGAAAGGGCCGTGACAGCACAACATGACTCTGCTAGCGTGTGGGGTGCAGCATGAGGTGCTAGCTTGTGAACAAAGACGCCTGTGGTCCTTTCAGGCTAGGGGGCCAGCTGCGGCGGAAAGGGTTTTAGAAAAGCCCTCCCACGTGGGGGGTGCCTCCCTCTATGCACAGCCCCCTCGATCCGCCTTATCTCTGGTTCACGAACACCATGTGAGCATCTCATCATGGAATACGAGAGGGGTATTTTGCCCAATCTTTGAGGAGAAAGAGCTTCTTGAAAGTGGCATCTAAACCAAGAACTGAAAGCTGAGTTAGAACCAGCTGTAGAGAGGGGAAGATTGCTCTGGGTAGGAAGAGAAACATATGCAAAGGCCCATTTAGAGGCAGTGGTGGTTTGGGGAAATGCAAGTAATTCAGTACGGCCAGGGCCTTGGAGCTGCCAGGGGTAGGGAGAGGAGTCAGACCACAAAGGTGCTTCTAAGTCATCTTATAGAGACTGACCCTTTTCTGAAGGAGACAGGGAGTCAGTGAAGGTAGTATGACATCTAAATGTCACTCTGTACACTAGGAGAATGGGTCGGATGGGCCAGACTGGAGACTTGTTGCAGTAATCTGGGTTAGAACGGTAGCCTGAGACAAGGTGACAGCAACTGGAATAGAGAACAGCAGGACAGAGAGGATATTTATAAGTCAGAATCACAATGACATAGTGATTTAATGGATATGGCCCTGGGGCAAGGAAAACAAAGGTGGTAAGGTGAACATCAGCGTGTCGGGTTTGGGCAGCTGAGCAGATGAGCAAATGGTTTTCTTAAATGAAGAAAAAGAAAGAACAGATTGGGAGGGAAACAATATGGGATGGATTTTGAGAATGTTTTGCTAAAGGTGCTTATGGACTTCAGTAGAGATGCACCATAGGCCATTAGATATATGGCTCTGAAGTGCAGGAAAGAGTTCTGGCTGAGAAATTCCACACACACACATATATGCACGCGCCTGTGCTTCTTGGCTCTGTTCCCATGACACTGTGGAATGTTGTCAGAGGCGTGAGGGTCAGCCAGTTGACCACCTCTTCTGAGTGATGAACATGGTCGAAAGGATTGGGTCGACCTCTCTCAGGAATCCAGTTTTTGATCCCCGCAGTTAGTAGATCTCTCACCCACAACTAGTCACCATTCTAAGCAGAGGGGGCTTCCTCTCTGGGACAAGATGGGGACGCAGCTAGCGCTCTGGCAGTGGGTGAACCCCACGCGGGATGGGCCCCCTATCGGTTTTGTCTTTGGTCCTCCTCCCTTGTTCTTGGGGAATGACTATGCAGACACAGCCTGGCTGCTGCAGCAGGTGCCCAGCCCTTTCCTCCATAACCGCAGGCCGGGAGGATCACCCTCCTCAGCCAACATCCAAGCGTGCTAAGCCTTTCAAGGAATGCTCTCTTTGGTGCTTGAAACTCACTCCCACCAAACGCTCCCCAGGGTATCGAGGGGGAAAATAAGCCCTTTGCCGTCCACCAGATGTGTTTATTGCAGGGGGGAAAAAGCCTAAGCAAATCTCCCCAAGTGGGCAGAATCTTAACAAGGATAGCAATTCCCTTAACATTCAGATACAGCATTAACTGCATCCATAAACTAAATCTAAAACCAGCAGAAGTAATAATAAAAAGAAGATATTTATGGAGGCAATGTACGAGTGGTAACAGTAAAGAGACTCCCTTGCCCTCGTCAGCCCTGAGCTCTGTGGTCCCGAGGAGCTGGCAGCCTTCCATCCTCATAAACGCCCAGCACTGCCGCGTTCCCAGCACGCAGCCCCTGCTCGTGCACGCCTGCGTTCCTCACAGAGTGGGAAATGCTCAGCGTGCATACGTCGTTTTGGGACAGAAGGTGAAAGAGGTCTTTTGCTTTGGTTCTAAAGCAGAAAGTTTCCCAGTGTTTACGGGAAATTACCATCCTTCTATATGTTTTAAAGTTTTCTTTTAATTAATAAGCAAAAATATCAGAGCCACTACCAAGACTGTCCTTGTGCTGTACATGCAGCCCCCTCTGAACAGCAGAGGCTTAGTGGTGTGGGTGTTGTTGGACGAGTAGTAATATTTTCTAAACAAAACCCTGGATAATAGTGTACAGTGAAGACAATAGAGTGCTGGCAGAAGTGGCAGAGAAATAATAGCAACGCTTTATGTTCAAATTACACCTATTGTTCTCAGTTTCAAAGCCCTGCACATATAAATTAAGTCTCAAATGTTCATCTGAGGTCAGCATCCTCGCCCCATTTCACAGACCGAGCGAGAGGCCCAGGGAGCGACAAGAGCAGCCGCGCCAGCAGTGGAGCTATGAATAGAATCTTTTTTTTCCACCCAGGCTGCTTCCCTCCTTCTGAGTCAGAGTTGGAGCCAGGAAAACCTCAGACTGGAACAGAAGCAAAATCAACTTAGCCTTTCCTCCCTCCCCTCCTTCAGAGGGAGTTGGGGCTCATCCCTGGCCTCTTTGTGTGGAGGGGCCTTTGGAAGAAGACCTTGGAGAAACAGGGCGTCCATCTGCTCCTTGTGAACATTTAATATCTTGGGGAGATTTCCGCAGAGCAAAGTCGAGCCCAGGCCCTGGGCTGGGTGTTCCTCTCTCACAGACGCGCAAGGATTGTGCACTGTTTGTGTTCCTGGCCGTTCCTCTCCTAGCCCTGAGGAGCCTCGGACGAGAAGCAGATCAGGTAGTTTCTGTGTGTCAGTAGCTTAGAAATGATGAAGAGTGGCAGAAACAGGAGATAGGATCCTCATCTCTAATCCTGTACCAGTGCCAGTGCAGTTGGTAATTTGCTCCTTTGGAACTCTGGTTTCAGAGGGGAGAGTTTTATCTAAAAAGGATGCAGTGTTTTCCCATCCATTGGGCTGATGAAATCGACTTCCTTTGATGGTAGGATGCCTGCAAATTTGAAAATAGGAAAGTATTTTACTTTGCTGCAATTCACTTTTTGGTTAAATAGTATTCAAAGAGGTAGAGGGATAAAACTCATTTTGTCATTTTCCAGCTGTGAGAAAAAAAAAAAAGAACGAAAGGTATAGCAAAATATGAAAAATAGTGCAATTTTCCGATGGAGCCCAAATGCTGCTCTTGGCTATCTCCCATTTCCTAAGCAACTCACAAGCAGCCACATCATAAACTCTGAGTCCAAAATAGACTCTGATTTGACACTGTCAATTTGCTAGGAATGTGATGAGAAACAAAAATCATAGCGTCACTCTCAGATAGTAATTATTAGAACACTTGAAGCAACACTCGAAATGCTGTAGAAACGACCTGGAAGGCCCTGCGAGGAGTCTTGGACTGCCGTCCACTGTGGCGTTGGAGGCTGTGTGATCGTCTGCTTTTTCCTCTTTCCTTTTTGTTTTCCAAGCAGAGATGTCAAATGCAGAGCAGCAAAGCAGACAGAAAGTGTTTGGAATTTTCTTTTAGTCCTATCTCCTGCTTCTCTCTCCCCACCCCGTTTTGTCACTTTCCCTCTTACTCTGTAACTTTGCCTCCCCTACTACCTTTCAATCGTTTCTATCTTCAGACCCTTGTCTTCTTCCTTGATTTGCCAACACGATACCTCTCAGTTCTCTAGACTGACGCTGTTCTGGCTAAAAAAATATATCAATGTCTGCTGGAATGTTTTGATGTTGCTCCCTAAACCCAGCAGAATTTTTCCCCATCTTAGTAGCTATGGAGACGTATGGGGAGAAACACATCCCCAGACTTCTGGCATCTCCAGGAAGGTAACTTCAAGCACAGGTTTCATCTGCAATGAAGTCACAAAAGAACACTATGAATGGCCTTGCCTCCCAAGCTGTGATAATCTGAAGACCAGGGGTAGTGAAAGCAAATCCTCTGGGCACCTTCACGACCAGCACACGCTGGACTCTTAAACAATGCATCCAGAATGAAATGAGTGAACAAATAAATAGAAAGGCCAAGTATTGGGGAGTAATTGAGAATGAAAGCTTCTAAAAGGCAAGCCTACACCTGTTTGAGATTCTTGGTCTCTCTTGAAGGAAGACGTGATACTTTCTGCACGAAGAGCTTCCAAGGAACTGGTGTGCATGTGACGTGCCCATGGACGAGCAGGGCCTGCTGGAGGTGGCACCAGAACTCGTCAAGACTCTGGGAGAGGAGTTCTCAGACTGTGCCCTGTCTCAGTATGAGCATCCCAGAAATAATCTCCAGGACAAAGATCCAAGTGCAATTAGCTTACTTGGGATCGCACGCAGGCAGCACCTATAGGACAGCAAGCAAGACAGAAAAGGAAACGTAACCAAGAAAGGGCAAAGTAGTTCCCACAGCAGGTGCCTGGCGCTCCATCGTGCTGTAGAAATCCAGGAACCAGTGTGGAAGTTGCACTTCCGGATGTCCCACCTGCTGCTATTGGCCAAGGGCTGCTCCCAGGACACATGGATCAATCCCATGGCACTTTGGCTTCTATCACAGGTGGAGAGAGTTCACTCTGGAGGCCCGTGAATGCCTTCATGAAAAAAAAAAGTAGATACTGCCAGCTGGAAACCCAGTGCACCAAAGTGCTCAAAGCAGCAGGTATGGGTGGGGCACTGGCGCCCTGCTACAGCCTGCAATGGCCCCTCACGGCTTCTAATTTCTATATTATAATAACACAGTAAATGCAATTTAGAGTCACATGGCTCTTCGGTTAGCAATGATGATAAATGGTGGTCCCAAGCTATAGAGGTGGGGAGTACTAAGGATTTAGAAGATTTAGTAGCCAAGCGGTCCATGGAGGAGAGAACCTCACCTGAGAGGGGCTTTGAGTAACAGTATTCCTATGCAGTATTCCCGTAGGTCCTACAGAAATAGAAGAAGTCATATACAAATTGAATATATATTCTGACACAGCCAGACAAGCAGAGGAGGAGGAGGGGCCTTTCCTGACAGCGGCCCTCCTCCTTAACCCCTCAGCTGGAGTATTCTCCATGCTCCCCAAACACCCTGAGCATCCTCTTTATAAAAGCCAGTCCTTAGCACATGGCCACATTCTTGTGCATGCCTGTTTCCGCAACATACTTTGATCCAGCATTTGGTGCATAGTAAGTGTACCCAATAAGTGTTTAATAAGCAAATTAATAAATGAATGATGAGTCATATCTCTCTAACAAAAAGCCTGATCTTTGACAATTTGGCAGTGACTCACCTGGTGATGTATGATAATTGAGTAGACCAGGGTGATAGGACAGCAACAACTATTAGCATTTGGCTATTATGTCCATCAGTTGTGAGGACTAGCCTGTGAGGGCAGAAGAAAATGTCTACCTCACTCACCACTGAATTTCCAGGACCTTGCAATAAGATTTGTCGGATGAATGAATGAATGAACAACCAACATGAAGGCACGGGATGATGTAGTTGTTAGGAGCATAGACTTGGGAGTTATGTTGCTTGGGTTCAAATCCCAGCGCTGTCCTTTCCCAGCTCCACAGCTTTGAGCAAGTTATTTAAACTCTTCATACTTTAGTGTCCTCTTCCATAAATGGGGTTAATAATAGTATTTATCCCATAGAGCTGCTGTGAGAATTAAATGACAATGCATTTAAAGCATTTAGAACATTGCCTAATGAATAGTGAGCCATAAATAAAAATTTACTGTTACTGTGGAATCTCAGTGTCGTGAACACCAACAAGAATTATTTTTCCAAAAAATGAAAACATGGCAAATGTGGCCATTGTCTTTTTAATAAATTCTACGTCCCACTTTCATTGTCTGCAGAACTTTGAGATTTCAGAGCATAATCCTAGACAAATGAGTTTCTGAGACCTCAAAAAAATTAGAAAAACACAATCCCTATCAAAAATCCCAGTGACATTTTTTTTCTGTAGAAATAGAAAAATCCATCCTAAAATTCATATGGAATCTCAAGGGACTCCAAATAGCCAAAGCAAACTTGAAAAAGAACAAAGTTGAAGGTCTCACATTTCCTGATTTTAAACTTATTACAAAGCTACAGTAATCAAAAAGTGTGGTGCTAGCATAAAGATAGACATATGGTTCTATGGAATAGAATAGAAAGCCCAGAAATAAACCCTTACATACAGAGTCAAATGATTTTTGAGGAAGGTGTTATTCAAGGGGTAAGAGCCAGTCTTTTTGACAAATGATGTTGGGAAAGCCAGAAATCTACATGTAAAAGAATGAAGTGGAACCCTTACCTTACCATATACTAAAATTAACTCAAAATGGATCAAAGACCTGAACATAAGAGCTAAATTATAAAACTCTTAGAAGAAAAAGTAGGAAAAAAGCTTCATGACATTGGATTTCACAATGGTTTCTTGGATATGACACCAAAGTTGATGTCCAGAATATATGAAGAACTCCTACAACCCAACAACAACAAAAACCCAAACAGCCTGATTTTAAAAATGGGCAAAGAACTTGAATAGATATTTTTTCAAAGAAGATATACAAATGGTCAGTAAGTACATGAAAGACGCTCAACATCACTGATTATTAGGGAGATGCAAACCAAAACCACAATGAGATGCCACCTCACACCCACTGGGATGGCTACTATCAAAAAAAAAAAAAAAAACAGAGAATAACAAGTCTTGGCGAGGATGTGGAGAAATTGAAACCTTTATGCACTGCTGGTGGGAATGTAAAATGGTATGGCCACTATGGAAAACAGTATGGTGGTTCCTCAAAAATATAGAATTATTATATGATCCAATAATTCCAGTTCTGAGTACATATCCCAAGTAACTGAAAACAGCCTTGAAGGGATATTTGTATACCTATGTTCATAGCATTATTCATAATACTGACAAGGTGGAAGCAACCCAAGTGTCCATTGACCAGTGAGTGGATAAACAAAATGTGCTATATGCATACAATGGAATATTATTCAGCCTTGAAAAGGAAGGCAATTCTGACCCATGGTATGACATGGATGAACCTGGAGGACATAGCGCTAAGTGAAACAATCAGGTCACAGAAAGATGAGTACTGTATGACTGACCTCTATGCGGTACCTAGAGTCGTCAACTTCATAAAGACAGAAAGTAGATGGTGGTTGTCAAGGGCTAGGGGACGAGGGGAATGGAGAGTTGTTGTTTAATGGGTACAGAATTTCAGTTTAGGAATATGAAGAAAGGTCTAGAGATTGGTTCTGCAACAATGTGAATATACTTAACACTATCGAACTGTGCACTTAAAAATGATTAAGATAGGGGCCAGCCCCATGGCACAGTGGTAAAAGTTCGCATGTTCCGCTTTGGTGGCCCAGGATTTCATCTGTCTGGATCCTTGGCGTGGACGTGGCACCGCTCGTTAGGCCATGCTGAGGCGGCGTCCCACATAGCAGAACCAGAGGCACTCACAACTAGAATCTACAAGTGTGTACTGAGGGGCTTTGGGGAAAAGAAGAAGGAAAGGAAAAAAAAGACTGGCAATAGTTGTTAACTCAGGTGACAATCTTCAAAAAAAATGGTTAAGATAGTAAATTTTATGTTATGTGTATTTTACCACAATTTAAAAACTTTAAAACACACACAAAATTGAAGACACAGTTTAACTGATGGCAAGCTGGGCCAGGGACCAGGAGCTCTGGGCTTCTGTCCTGTCCTTGGTTGGCGCACATCTTCCCCTGACTTAGCTGAAAGGGAAGTGAGGAGCAGTGCTAGTGAAGCACTTGGAGCAAGCTTTAAAGGATGGTGTTGCCATTAATGACCACCGGCATAGCTACATTATTCAAACACTGTGCTATCGAAACAATCCTTTTTTCTGTGAAAAACTTTAGGCAAAAACAGATGACAGAGAAGCTGTCCTGTCAGTTCAGATTAACACCTAATAGAAGAAAGAAGCCAAACCTAAAAAAGCAGTAATTTACTTAAAAGCAATTTTAAAAGCAAAAAATAATAATGATGGTAAATCTGTGACGCTGATTTCATTTGCTGTTAGGAATGAATTTGGATGGGTCTTAGAGCTTTACACCATGAATCAAAACCAATTTGAGTTTGGACGATTTTCTTTTTCATGTGGTATATTTAACTCTTATCAGATAGCTATATGGACAAATAAGTAGTGACATGTGCACAGCAAATTAAACTAAAGCCATTTTCTTCCTTTAGGGATCTAACGTGAGAAAGCATTACACAGGAATGATTTCTTCAGACACTTGCCCCTGTCAAACACTGCCACAGTCCTGAGTTATTAACATAGTATAAAAGAAGAAATTTGGTCCTCTTCCTCACGCGTTCTTCCTGTGCCCTGTTAACTGGACTCCAGCGTGCCCCTGTGTAATGGGCTTGTTGCTAGGTAACAGACACAAGGACCCAGGAAAGTCTTTCCTCAGGGCTGCGTATATTTTCTACTAAAGCTGTGGCTTCTGCAGTCTGGAAACTATTTCCATTACTCATTGTCTCTGTTGCTCTTCCCTCCATTTGTTTTTGCTTACAGATCCCAATTTAACAAGTGAGTCCATACATCTTATGGCATTAAACAGCTGTGTAAAATAGAGACCCCGCTTTAATGGTATTGGTTTACTCCAACAGGTAATACAATAAAGAGCATTTGGCTACTGGTATTTGTCTCCACTTCGTACAAAGAGAAGTGTTAGGAAAAGCATGCAACCATATTAAAATGTTTAATAGCAATAGAACGCTATTTTAAATACAGGTTTAACTGAACAAGTAAATAAGTAAAATTAATATTTCAAGCCTCAATTGTTTGGGGGCCAGTGGAGAAATTTGAAAATGAACCAGGCGCTAGATGATATTCAGGAATATTGTCAATATGTTTGACATGGAGATCGCACTGTGGTTATGGACGATTATGTCCTCATTTTGTGAAGACGGTACTAATGGTATAAAGCGCTATAACATCTGTAAATTACTTTAAAATGGTTCAGCAAAAGATATAGATGAAGAAAGTATGACAAAATATCAACAATTAGGGGCTGGCCCGGGGTTCGCCGGTTCGGATCCCGGGTGCGGATATGGCACCACTTGGCAAACGCCATGCTGTGGTAGGCGTCCACGTATTAAATAGAGGAAGATGGGCATGGATGATAGCTCAAGGGCGAGTCTTCCTCAGCAAAAAGAGGAAGATTGGCAGTAGTTAGCTCAGGGCTGATCTTCCTCAAAAAATATGTATATATATATATATATATTAACAATTATCAGATCTGAATGGTGTGACACATTGATGTTCAGTGTCCTATTCTTTAAATTTTTTATAAGTTTGAAATTATTCATAATAAGAACACAGACAAAAACCATCTTAGGTGGAAAATCTTGTAACATAGAAGGCCTGTTTTTTTCTTTTCCTGAAAAAAATAAGAATTTTGAAGGGAAATGGAGTAGCAATCTAGGAGGAAGGAGGTGGCAGGGAGAGAAAAAGTACAATACTGAGAACTGCATGAAGTGATCTGGCCATTAAACAATCCCCAGTGTTGAGTGAACATGACTTGCGGTGTTCAATTTGAAATTGTTGCATTTCTGAAATATAATTCCCTCCTCTGTAAATTGTGCTATACTCAAAATGATTTGAGTGAAAACTGAGTCTCGTGTCAACTTCGTGTAGAAAGGGTCATAAGGTAGAGCACAGCGAGGCGATCTGTAGCCTCGCCCATTTCCATGGCGGGCAGGGGCAGGGGTGATCACGAGGGTCAGGCTCCTCGGGAATTCATGGGAACCTTTGGGAAGGGTTAAACGTCTACAGAGATGGAACTGACTTGGAGCAATCTCATCTCGCTCTGCAGAGCTCAGCTTACATTGGGGCAATAAATTTTAATCTTTCCTCAAGTCCAAGAAGATAGAAGCAAAGTGTTATGCTATCCCACTTGTAACAATGTAGGACTTAACATTAATTTATCAATTAATCAGATCATAAAATAAGTAGAATACATTTACTATGACAGTCGTTCAATGCATGTTTATTAAGTATTTATTGTGTTTCGGGTACGTTTTTATGAGCGAAGACTGACACAGTGGTAGTGAGTTTTATTTTGGCATGGCATTGTAGAAGAAGGATAGGTTCTAGATGTCACTTGAAGACAGAGCCAAGAGAACTTGCCAATGAATTAGATGTGAGATACAAAAGAAAGACAAGAGTAAACTATGACATCTCAGTTTTTGACCTGAGCAACAGGAAAGATTGAGTCATCGTTAACTGATATGGGGAAGACTGGGGGAGGGTCAGGTTTGGGGGGAATCATAGAAGATCAGGTCTGGATGTGCCCAGTGTGAGGTACTACTTGCCATCTAGTGGAGATGTTCAGAAGGCAGATGAATATATGAGTCAGGAGTTCCCGGAGATGTCTGGCGTAGAGACGTCAGTTTGGAGTGTGTGTGTCTATGTGTGTGTGTGTGTGTGTGTGTGTGTGATTATAGTTGTTTTAAGGATACCCTGGATTTGTTTTAATCAGGGAAGGTAAAACACATTGACACAGAGATGATTGTCCTGAAGGAAGAAGCTTCTTATACTCACACTTCCCCAGAAACAGAGGCACAGCGTTCAGGGCCACATGAGGCCATGCCAAAGTGAGATGGGTGGGCAGACAGACAGAGAAGGAAACTGTGGGCAAGAGACTTTGTTGTGGTTTCCGTGGGAAGGAATGGGCAAGCCAGGGGAAGCAGGCTAGTTGGACTGGCTAGTTGGAATAATTTCTGCGGCTCCAGGTCACAGGGGCTGTATCTGTATGCCTGGCACCAGCCCTGGCATGATTAGGGGAGGTGGATAGCGGCTCTAACTTGGTTGGTTTGCATGTGAAAGCTGTGTTCACAGGTAGGCAGCTTGTTTACTACCTCTAGGAATTGGCTAGCACTGGGAGGGGCGGTCCCTCCAGGTCAGCAAGACCCCAGATGTCAAAGCATCAGCATGCAGAAGCTAAAGACATGGCTATTATAACAGTACTTAAAGTCATGAGCATGGATGAGATCACTGGGGTTGGAGCCCTTGGCACTCCAACCAAGAGTCAGCAAGATGAAAAGTACCAGGAAAGAGAACTAACAAAAGGCTGGGGAAAAGCCAGCAGAGTTTGAAGGGAAACCAGCAGAAGGTGATAGCCCAAAAGTCAAGTGAATAGTTTCTGGGAGGAGGGAGTGAGAATCTGTGCCAAATGCTACTGATAGGCCAAGTAAACAACATGGGGTATTACTGGCAAACTTTGCTAGGACAATTTTGATGGAGTAGTGGGGACAATACTCAAATGAATCAGATTTAAGAGACAATACGAGGGAGGATGTGAGACAGAGTATCGGTCACTCTTTTGAGGTGTTTTGCTGTAAAGGGAGAGCAGAGGTGAAGTAGAACCTTGACTGGAGTCAATAGAGATTCTTTTTTTTTTTTAAGATGCAAGGAAAAACTGTGATCAAAGGAACAGGAGAAGGAAGAACCTGGAGAGATGCCCATGAATAGACAAGGGAGCCCAAGAGGAGGTCCAGTCTTCAAGAGGAGCAAGGACAGCTGAGCCATAGTAATGGGGGCAGGAGGAGCGAGCGGGCGTGGATGCCGGCCCTTGTGAAGATGTGGTGGTGGGAGCAGGTAGAAGTGTGTCCACTGGCTTCCGTTTTCTCAGGCGATGGCATTTAGCTTGAAGCTTGTTCTTTTATCTGATGCTGATTTGACGTTCTTGGGAGACAACAAGCTGATTCAAATGCAGAGAAAGAAATGACCCCGTCTCTTTTCTACTTTGGCATGGCATTATACAAGAAGGAAATTGAAAGAAAGAACTATAAATCCATAAATACAGTAGCATAACCTGGAAGACACGATCCTGATTAAACTGCTTATCTACCTTGGAAACAAAGGTACATGGGAAGGGAAGGAACTGAATGTGGTAACAGTAAACATTTTAATGCTTCTTCCAATCAGCAAAAAGTTAGTGACTTCCCAGAACATTCTAAAGATAGAAAAGAAAAAAACAATGAATGTGGATTGAGCACTTGACTGCATCAGGAAAGAAAGTGGTCTAGGAGGAAGACGTGCGGACGCCCTCTCTGCTTGACGCGCTTGACCTCACAAACCCCTGACAGATCGCAGTGGTGGAAATTTTGTTCCTGGGGCTAAGGTGCCTTTATTTAGGCAGTTGGTTGTTGTTCCTTTTATTTTTTTGGCTGAGGAAGTTTGGCCCAAACTTCCCAACATCTGTGCCAATCTTCCTCTATTTTGTATATGGGATGCCTCCACAACATGGCTGCTGATGCAAGGGATAGGTCCTCACCCAGGAACTGAAGCCAGGCTCCAGAAGTGGAGCATGCCAAACTTAGCCATTAGGCTACAGGGCAGGGCCCTGGCAGCATGCCATTAATGACATATCCCTTGCTCTCCTCTTATAAATAAAGGCAATTTACTCAGTCTTCATTTATCTTTTTTTTTTTTTTTTGAGGAAGATTAGCCCTGAGCTAACATCTGCTGCCAAACCTCTACTTTTTGCTGAGGAAGACGGGCACTGAGCTAACATCCATGCCCATCTTCCTCTACTTTATATGTGGGACGCCTACCACAGCATGGCTTTTGCCAAGCGGTGCCATGTCTGCACCCGGGATCTGAACTGGCGAACCCCGGGATGCTGAGAAGCGGAAAGTGTGAACTTAACTGCTGCACCACCGGGCTGGCCCCTACTCAGTCTTCAAACAGTGCCCAAAAATGCCTATTTTTTTCTCTTTTGTCTTCATATTTGTAACTTAATCCTTTAAGTGGGTGGGGTAGACTTCATGGGGATGATGGGATTCTGAGCCTGAGGAGAGATCATGATGTGTCCCCACTGCAGGTAAAGGTCGTCTCTGAGGGTTGCTTGTCCAATGCTCCGTGTCCCGCTGGCAGCATGCCCTGGGTGCTGTGGGCCGTGGTGCTGCCCGCTGATTCTCCTGGAGATCCTCCTCCTCGGGGCTGGGGCTCATCAGCAGCATGCTGCAACTCACCCCAAACTCTCCCAACCAAGGGTTTACAGGCGGTAACCTGGGCAACGGCATTTCTCCCTTGATGAATTCCTCCCACCGCTTCCAAGAACCTTTGTCCTTTTCAGATGCCCTGTGAGCATTTATTCACCTCTCTCGGGTGAACATTTGGCATCCAAATTCTAGTTGACTCATTTGGGCCTTAAAAATCATTTAACTTTTAATTAACCCATTTGCTGCCCAGGAAGCAGCTATTTTCAAGCCAAAGTTTCTCACCTGGGTCATGGCTGTCTCTTGTAAAGAAAAAGCGTAGTTAGCCCTATCACCAGAAAAGATCTGGCAGACAGAATATTTTTATTTGTACAGAAAGCCCCTGTGTCCTCTTTTATGCTAGTCACAACTCTTTTTTCCAGGCCTCCTCCTCCGTCATGAAAATGTATCATAGTTAAGAAAAAGAAAACTCCCACCTCTGGAGTCCTCTGAGGTCCTAACTGATTTAAACCATGGGCGGACCTTCCTGCTTGCCCTTTCTCCCCTGGAAGCAGAATCCACACGGGCCGGCCAGTGTTCCCGGAAGAGGGTTATGAGTGTTTGCCAGAGGGACAGCCTGCACTGCTTGCCAGGGCTCCTTTTCCGGGCATGGATTACAGATTAATCTCTATTCAGGTACAGAAACTCTTGATTTATGTCACTAATAAGTATGTGCTTTGTGCTGCAGCCAGTGTGAACTGCTCAGAATACATGATGTGCTGGTTGTAAATTGATAAACACAAATTGTAGATCATTGGGAGCTCAGAAGAATGAGACAACACGTGAATCAGATTCATATTATATGGCCTGGCCCCAGCCTGAGTGGTCAGAGCACCTTAGTGTAATCCAAATTACCCTGCACATCCTCTACATCCATTTTTTTATTTCACCAAGAACACACAGACCCTTTTCACTTTGTCATGAGTCTTGCTTATGAATCAAACCATACACTAAGAACCCTGATCTCGCAAATGAAAAACCACTCCATCATCTGCCTGCCTTATGGGGAAATGGAGGTCCCAAGGCATTAGGAGGTACACTTCAAACACTCCACGAATAAACTCCGACTCTACACGAGGGTACAGTGCCATCTCCCAGCACCTGCACTAAAAAATGCATCATTTCCACACGAGGAGCACAAGGTCAAGTGGAAGTCAGCACAGCCCAGCCGCACAGACATTATTCTCTTTGTCCAGTCTTCTTTCCTGGTTTGCTTGCTTTCACTAATCAAGACCTCACAGAAATATGCTGAGTTAAAGCTTTAGTTTTGTTAATCACTTCATTGGGTTGCTTTTCAGAAAACATTAGGGATAGTCCCTGAAATGGAACACGATTAATGGAAATTCACAACAAACATTAATGAGATTGAAATGCTGTTGCATCTATCTTGGAATTCTGAGCCCCCTGGAATCGCATTTTTGTCCAGGTGGCAAGGTCATTGAGTTTTGCGCAATGAATGGCACTAGAGGCTGCTTGTGGGCTCTGGCAAGCTCATGTGGGAAGGCTAACCTTTGAAGTGATTACACCCTAAAATTTGCATGATTGTTAGAGTCCTCTGGAGCAGGTTATAAAGTTTGTATCAATAATTGTCTTCCCCAGCAAATGCGGGGCATCAAAAACCTAGTTGTCCTTTTGCATGTGCACCAAGTAGAGACGATCGCGCTTTCTCTGAAGTTCTGAATCATGACATTAAACAGCACAAGTAAATCAAAGCACGGCTCTCCACCAGGACTGTCGGCTGAGATAGAAACCCTGATTAGCAGCAAACTTGGCAGCTGAGACTTCTGCAGATGGAATGAATTGCCAAAGGCGTGTCTCACTGAGAGAACACGGCCTTTTCACTCACTTCTAGCAAAAGTATGTGCTACTCGATACGGTCCATTAATTGTTTTCTTAGGAAGCTGCAGTCTAAATATAATTTTTAGTACATGCTTTTGTAAGAAGCATTTTATGTAGCTGGATCTGTAGATCATAGTTGACTATTTTATTAAATGCTCAGACTTTTAAAGAAATTGTGTCATATTTACAAATTATCTATACTACCAAAACCATAATGGCATGCTTAGGTTAATTACTGCTAGAAGGACTTTGGAGGTCTTGACATATTTTCAATTTCAGTAAGAAAAACTCAGCATTGCTAAGAATGCTATGCCAATAACTAATTCCTATAGGTGAAAATATATTGCTGTACAAAACTCAGCTGTCAAGATGGACAGTTTGGGTCTATAGCGACACAGCTTAGAAAAGTAGGAATTTTAAATGAAAAGTTCTGGAAGACACAGAAAAGGACAACTAGCCCAGTCCCTTGACTCTGCTTATCACCATAGCAACTACAGCTCAAACATCTATGTTTCTCTTTTCCTTATAAAATGAAATACGAGGCCACGGTGATAATCACAGCTGGTAAAAGGTAGGGATGGATTTGAGTACAATTAAAACTTTAGCATTGAATATACTTGATATGGCATTTTTGTCATTGTTTTATAAAATGATAGTTTTACACCTCATCCGAGAGGCTCAACATCTGCTGGAGCTGCGTCAGGGACCTTTAGAGGAAACTATTGGGGAGACCACACAAGACACCGCTGGGCCTCCCGCTCCCCACTCTGCAAAGAGCAGCTCCGCCTTCACCTCCCTGCAAGACAAGGGTTTAAGAAAGAAGTGCTGTGTGGCTTAAAGGGGTTTGAAAACAATTGGGCTGTTTTCATCTATTTAATGCTAGTAAGACATTAAAGGATGTTACAGGGAAAAAAATGTAAAACCTGGAAATCCGTTCAAGAGATATTGTTAAATTAAAAAATGGTAAAAAAAAGAAGTGTAAGCATTATAAGCTCTGTCTGCAAATACGCTCATATTTATACACCAAAAGGAAAAGATGAACAAAATAAAAAACTAAGTCATCCTGAGAGTTGAGTATTGGGAGTAAGATGGGTTTTATTTCATCGTCTTTACAGCTGGTTGTCCCTCTCATGATCACGTAATGCTCTTCTTGATCCCTTGTAGCTTTCTGTGCTCTAAAGTCTGCTTTATCAAAGGCTTATTCCTGCTTTCTTTTAATGTTTACATGATATGTCTTTTTTCATATTTGTTTCCTTTCAACCTACCCATATACTAACACATTTGACGTGAGTTTCTTTTAGACAGCTTATAATTGAGCCACTTTTAAAAATTCAGTCTGCCAATCTCTGTCTCTTAATTGGTGTGTTTAGATGAATGAAATTTACATTTAATTTAATTTTAGTATGTTATTGCTTAATTCTACCATTTTACTATTTGTCTTCTGTTTGTCCTCATTTTCCTTCCCTCTTTTCACTTTTTTTGCCTTCCTGAGGCTTATTTGAACACTTTTTAGAATTCCATTCTGATTTGTGTAAAGTTTTTGAGTATAGCTTTTCATACAGCTACTTGAGTGATTGCCCCAGGTACTATATTATACATATGGAACTTATCACTGTCCACTGGTCTCAATCTGATACAAGTTTGAGTAAAGCATAGAAACCTTGCATTCATTTAGGTCCATTTGCCCTCCGCCTTCACAGTATAATTAACATTACTGTTTCCTCTACATATATTGAGAACGACATCAGACAGTGTTATAATTTTTGCTTCAATCATTTGACATAATTTAGAAGTTTCAAGATAAGGATAGTCTACAATATTTACCCTCATTTTTATGTTTTCTACTGTTCTTCACTCCTGATATGTCATGTTTCTTTCATCATTTCCTTTCTGTTTAAAGAAATTTTTCTTTGCCTTTAGTTTTCTGAAGTTTGATTTGATGTCCCTTGACTTGAATTTTTTGGATTGACCTTGTTCTGGGGTTCGCTCAGTTCCCTACATTTGCAGGTTTCTGTCTTCTGTCAAATTTAGGGAGTTTTCAGCCCTCATTTTTCCAAGCACTTTTTCAGCCCCATGCTTGTCCTCCTTTCCTTCTAGGACCCCAGTGGGGTAAATGTTAGGTCTTTGGTTGCTGTCTCCCAGGCCCCTGACACGCGGTCCATTTCTTTTCAGTCTATTTTCTCTTTGTTGTCCAAGTTGAGTAATTTCTAACATTCTCTCTTCATGTTCACTGATTCTTTCCTCTGTTCTCTCCATTCCACTGTTGAGCCCATCCAGTGAGTTTTATTTCAGTTATTCTACTTTTCAGTTCTAAAATTTCCATTTGGTTCTTTATATCTATATTTCTATTCCATTTCTTTGCTAAGGCTTTCTATTTATCCGTTTGCTTCACGTGTGTTTGTACTTGCCGATTGAAGCAGTCTTATGAAAGGTGTTTTAAGATCTTTGTTGATAAATCCAACATATGTGGTATATTGGTGTTGGTGTCTGTTCCTTGTCATTTCTCGTTCAAGTTGAGATTTTCCTGGTTCTTGGTATGATGAATAATTTTCTACCGTATCCTGGACCTTCTAGGTATTTTAGGTAGCATGCTATGATCCCACTTAGTCTTTTCTTTTCTTTTTTTTTGCAGAGTTACCCTGTTTCGGTGTATTGTACAGGTATAGAGGGGACTGGGTGTTCAGCTCCCCATTGGGCCCCCTGACACCAGGAGAAGGCAGAAGTGGAGTGTTAACTGGCACCGCTTTGCTCTACCTCATTCCATCTCACTGCCACTGGTGCAGGGGAAGTTCAGCTCCCTATTCCACCCCACTGGCACCACCCTCATGGAGAAGCAGTGTCAACTCCCTTGGTTGTTTCTGCCGGGAGGGGCTGGAAATCCAGCTTCTACTTGGCCCTGCTGACAGCACAGGGCTTTGGGTTTGGGGCAGATTTTCTCTGGTGTTTGTCTGGAGTGGGGCAGCTATTCTCAAGAAGATTTTCTGTTTCACTACACTATATTCCCAGTCCTCTCACTAGAGAGAGGAAGCTTTGCTTGGGCTTTTTTCCGTCTGTGCCTGTTGGCAGTTCTGGGTTACAGACTTCTGCAGTACCCCTTCTCAATACATGGAGGCAGAAAGAAAACCCAGGGGACATGTGCAGTGTTCTTCCTCAAGTGGCAAGTTCCCAAGCCAGGCTTTCACTTTCCAGGATCTTCCTATGCACATTAATTGTGTTATGTCCGGGGTGTTTTAGCTAAGAGCAAGGCCGGTAGGAGTAGTAAACAATGGGGATGGAGCATCTTGGCCAGAATTGGAAGTCCTCAGTGTTTTTTTTAATTTCTAAAATAAACTGTATATTTAACTAGTTTATTTAAATTATATTTAAATTGTTAAGATAAATTAAACTATATATATGAGAGAACTTAGAGCTTATAGTGAATTGCAAATCAAAATAAATTTTAATTTGGGAATTTCACCTTTTGGAAATTTTATTTATACATTATCCAAAAATATTCTTGATTGCCTTAACTTTGTGCCAGGCACTGTGATGAATGCTGGGACCACGGTGGTGCACGTTAGTCAGAGAAGGTCCTGGAGCTCGCATTCAGGTCTGTCATACCCAGTAAGAAGATAATACAGTGGGTGAGGTGCTATGAACAAAATAAACTGGTGCTGTGCTAGCACATGAGGGAGAGGCATGGCGTCCTAGACAGCGCGGTCAGAGAAGGCCTCTCTGAGCTCTGAGGAGGGGACTGTGGAGCTGAGACAGGGCACACAAGAGGAAGTTGTTTTTGTGATAAGAAGCCAAGCAAAGGGAACAGCGTTTGTCAAGTTTCTGGAGTGTGAAAGAACAGAAAGAGGCCAGAGCAAAGGGGGTGAGGATGAGCAGGCAGGAAGCAGAGTCTTTGGGCCTTCCTGGCCATGGTAAAGGCAATCTAGGCTCACAGCAACACTCTAAACACATGACTCTAAGTGACATATTAGCATTGTCCCTTACCTCCAAGTGTTCAGTTCATGAATTTAAAATGCTCTTGATCCTTTTTGCTGCCACCGTTAAGGCACTTAAACCAAGAGAATGTGAGGAGAAAGACAAGAAGAGGGGAAGAAAGGAGAATAAAAAATAAAGAAAAGAAAGAGGACAAAAGATGGCTGGAGAGGAAGAAGGACGTGATTGAGAAATGGAGCTCCAAAAATACCAGAGGCCTGCTCTCCTTAGCCACAATTTCAGTTCTCTGAACAATTTTGTACTTTGCCCTCCTCAGCAACATATTGGCTGCCATCTTGGAACAGCCACTAAAACTCGGGTTACCCACGGTCTACAGAGGGGATGCGAAGAAATCTCAAATGTACTCGACTGCTTCTTGGCCTAAACCAGATTAGGACCAAGAACAAAGGACTTTCTCTTCAGGGTGGTGTCCGTATTAAAGTAAAAAATAATCCTCTCTAGAAAAGGGACAGCTCAAAAAGCCACCAGCTGCTCTACCCAGGGAGCAGTCGGTGGCGGTGTGGGCAAATTAGGTATTTATTAGGAACCAGAAGATCCAAGTCCAAGTCTCATTCTGACACAATGGCTGATCTTGTGTGAGTCACTTAACCTCTTTGAGTTTTCATCTTTCCACCTTTAAAATGGAAGCAATAATACCTATTTACAGCATTGCTGTGGGCTTAATCTGGTCAATATTTCTGGACCCTAATTTCTTTATCTGTAAAATGGAGTTAATAATGCCCACCCTTCCTAACTCAAAGGCTTATTGTGAGGATGAAACACTTTGGACTGTAGAACTCTTGGCAAATGAGAAACGGCATTATGATCTTCACTTCCCATGCCAACTCTCCAAGAGTCAGGGAAGTCAGAGCCCTGAGATGACCGTTTCTAGAGTAGGTTCAGCAAACCGTTCCCATAAGGAGTCAGGGAATGAAGATTTTAGGCTTTGTGGCTTCTATGGACCATTTACAACTGCTCAACTCTGCCATAGCATGAAAGAAGCCATAGACAAGACATAAATGAGTTAATGGGCTGTGCTCCAATAAAACTGGATTTTTAGTCACTGAAACTTGGATTTCATACAATTTGCATGTCATGCACGTTATTTTTCTTTTGATTTTTTCAAGCATTTAAAACTGCAAAAATACGTATATCTTCTTAGCCAGTTTGTCATACAAAAGCAGGCAGCAGACTTAGCCCACGGGCCACAGTTTACCAATCTCTCTTCTAGAGGAATTCTGCCCTTGTTGACCAGATCTCTCATACAGCAAAGTCTCCCAAGAGGTTCATTTAAAGATATGGACATGAATTTGGAATTCACTAACTTCATGGGAAGAGCAGTTTTAGAACTTGTCCAATAGGGCCATTTTGGGCAAGGGAGTATGTGAGCAATCATTGATTAAACATTTGCAGGTATTGACTGAGCGGCATGCCTAGGTCCAAACATCACGGACGAAGGAAGAATGTTCACTGAAAATCCCATTTGTCTGAAAATGGGAGAAATGAGATCTCATCAATTGCTTCTGGGAGAAAAAGGTCTTTGGCAAGAACCTCAAGTAAGGCAATAGGAACACGCTTTTATGTATTGTTAAAAAATACTTCTATTGACAGTTGATATCCACCTGGATTATTTTGATTGAAACCACCAGTCACTGACCAGAATCTTTTCGAAGCCTGCACCCTTGAAAACTGGTTTTTGGGTTTTTTTTAGGTTTATAGCCATTGCTGAACTTGTTCTGCTACAGTTTTCAACAGGATCCTTAGCTTTTTTAGCTTCTTTGTTAGAAAAAAAAATAGCGTCTTAGTATAAAACGAAATACAGAGTAGTTATAAAAATACATATTTGCAGTTGCATCTCTCCAGATTTCAATCATTTAAATTTATTATTTTTTATTTATTTTGTTTTGTTTCAAGAGGTCAACGTAAAATAAACTGTATCTGTTAGTAAGTTATATTATGTCTCTCAGCCTCTACTCAGAACTTGCTTTTCTCAGTGACCCGTGGAGCAATGTGTACTGTTTGCTTTCGGGTCAGGTGAAGGTCACAAAGCTTGCCAAGGCCCTAAGTAACTTCCGTGTTAATAATTCTACTGAATGCTTTCAGTTCTCATTTGACTTGGCTTATTCCCTGCACTTTCCAGTATGGACCATTCTC